>NC_052325.1:8505902-8805902 GCF_016432855.1 Salvelinus namaycush
AGCCGCCGGCCCGGCCGCCGCCGCCGACCCAGCCCCGGCCGCCCCGCTGGGGGCGAGTAAGAGGAAGAGGTGTCAGCTCTGCCCACCCAAGAAGGACGCCAAGACACACACCGCGTGCTGCAGGTGTAAGAAATACATCTGCAAAGGCTGTTCACACCCATACTGTCACACTTGTGCCCACTGGGCCTTTAGCCAAGACGGGACAGGGTGACCCGGGGGGGACACTGTGTGCTAGGCATAATAGGAGGACAACGGGAGGGTTAAGAAAGAAAATAATTCTGACCCCTAGCGCTAAGAGGTTTTAAAGAGCAGCAGTGAAATTACAGTAGCGAGGCTTTATACACGGGGTACCAGTACAGAGTACGGGGGCACAGGTTAGTCGAGGTAATTGAGTTAATATGTACATGTAGTTAGAGTTAAAGTGACTATGCATATATAATAAACAGAGAGTAGGGCTCCAGAGTGGCGCAGCGGTCAAAGGCACTGCATCGCAGTGCCAGAGGCATCACTACAGACTCTGATTCGATCCCGGGCTGAATCACATCGGCCTTTATCGGGAGTCCCATAGGGCAGCGCACAAATGTCCCAGCATTGTATGGGTTAGGGGAGGGATTGCCAACGGTAAAACGTCATTGTAAATAAGAATTTGTTCTTATCTGACTTGACTAACTAAATAAAACAATTATAAAGCAGCAGTGTAAAAGAGGGGTGGGGCCAATGCAAATAGACTGGGTAGCTGTTCAGGAGTCTTATGGCTTGGGGGTAGAAGCTGTTTAGAAGCCTCTTGGACCTAGACCTAGTGCTCCGGTACCTATTGCTGTGCCGTAGCAGAGAGAAAACTCTGTGACTAGGGTGGCTGGAATCTTTGACAATTTTTAGGGCCTTCCTCTGACACTGTCTAATATAGAGGTCCTGGATGGCAGGAAGCTTGGCTCCAGTGAAATACTGGGCCGTACGCACTACCGTAAGTAAGTGCCATGCG
Source organism: Salvelinus namaycush (assembly GCF_016432855.1). Taxonomy (NCBI): domain Eukaryota; kingdom Metazoa; phylum Chordata; class Actinopteri; order Salmoniformes; family Salmonidae; genus Salvelinus; species Salvelinus namaycush. The sequence goes on from NC_052325.1 coordinate 8,506,885, forward strand.
GTCGGAGGCCGAGTAGTTGCCTTACCAGGCAGTGATGCAACCAGTCAGGAAGCTCTCGATGGTGCAGCTGTAGAACTTTTTGAGGATCTGAGGACACATGCCAAATATTTTCAGTCTCCTGAGGGGAAATAGGCTTTGTCGTGCCCTCTCAACTTCTTTGGGATAGGTGGGAAGGTAGCGTCCCACCTGGCCAACATCCGGTGAAATGGCAGAGCGCCAAATTCAAAGTAAATTACTATAAATATTAAACTTTCATGAAATCACAAGTGCAATATATCAAAATAAAGCTTAACTTGTTGATATTCCAGCCAAGGTGTCCGATTTCAAAAAGGCTTTATGGCGAAAGCAAACCATGTGATTATCTGAGGACAGCGTCCAGCACACAAATGCATAACAAATAATTTTCAACCAGGGAGTTGCGACACACAAGTCAGAAATAGCGATGTAATATATGTCTTACCTTTGAAGATCTTCTTCTGTTGGCACTCCAAAAGGTCTGTTACATTACAAATGGTCCTTTTGTTCGATAAATTCCTTCTTTATATCCATAAAATCTCAGTTTAGCTGGCGCGCTTCAGTCAATAATCCACTCGGTTTCCCTCCGTCAAAATGCATACAAAATGAATCCCAAACGTTACCAATAAACTTATCCAAACAAGTCAATCAACGTTAATAATCAATCCTTAGGTACCCTAATACGCAAGTAAACAATAAAATTTAAGACGGAGAATCGTTATTGTCTTTACCGGAGATAAACAAAAATAATTTTCTAAGCCACTTAGAAAAACTACAACTTCTCCCTCATTTTTCCAAAAACCAGCCTGAAACTCTTTCTAAAGACTGTTGACATCGAGTGGAAGCCCTAGGAACTGCAATCGGGGACGATTTCGCCCTATTATAACCATTTGATGGTTTGTCCTCTGGGTTTCGCCTGCCATTTCAGTTCTGTTATACTCACAGACATTATTTTAACAGTTTTTTAACAGTGTTTTCTATCTAATTTTGTACCAATTATATGCATATCCTAGCTTCTGGGCCTGAGTAGCAGGCAGTTTACTTTGGACACGCTTTTCATCCGGACGTCAAAATACCGCCCCCTATCCCAAAGAAGTTAACCACTGCCTTGGTGTGTTTGGACCATGATAGTTTGTTGGTGATGTGGACATTAAGGAACTTGAAGCTTTCAACCTGCTCCACTACAGCCCAGTCGATGAGAATGGGCTGCCTCATCGTTGTTGGTGATCAGGTCTACCACTGTTGTGTCGTCGGCAAATTGAATGATGGTGTTGGAGTCGTGCCTGGCCTTGCAATCATGAGTGCCAAGGGAGAACAGGAAGGGACTGAGCACACACCCCTGAGTGGCCCCCGTATTGAGGATGAGTGTGGCGGATGTGTGGATAGCTAACCTTACCACCTGGGGGTGGCCCGTCAGGAAGTCCAGGATCCAGTTGCAGAGGGAGGTGTTTAGTCCCAGAGTCCTTAGCTAAGTGATGAGCTCTGATGGCACTATGGTGTTGAACACTGAGTGGTAGTCAATGAATAGCATTCTCACAATTGTTTTATTTTTTATGTAACCTTTATTTAACCAGACAAATCAGTTAAAGGTCCCCAAAGCACACACATCCCTGGGTCGCTCTTCTGTCAGTTCGCTGCAGCTAGCGACTGGAACGAGCTGTAAAAACCACTCAAACTGGACCGTTTTATCTCTTTCTCTTCATTCAAAGACTCAATCATGGACACTCTTACTGACAGTGGTGTTGTCATGTGTTGCTGCCATGCTATTTTGTTTTAGGTCTCTCTTCATGTAGTGTTTTGGTGTCAATCTTCTCATCATCTGTGTTTTGTCGTATATTCTCATTTTATTATATTATTTTAATCCCAGCCCCGCAGGAGGCCTTTTGCCTTTTCGTAGGCCGTCATTGTAAATAAGAATTGGTTCTGAACTGACTTGCCTGGTTAAATAAAGGTAAAGAAAATTATGAATAAATATTATAATATATATATTAACAATAATTGCTACAGAACCCACAAATTTACGATCATACAAGACACACATAAAAATATGTTAATGAGCCAGAGACTCTTTTCACACCAACAAACGTTTCCCGACAATGCAAAAATAATTAATACTGACATATCAGTATTAATATGATTGGGTAGTTGGTGGTAAAATTACAAAATTGTCTAACATTTCCAACATTTTGATGCCAATTACATAAAATAAATTCAATGCATTTTACACTAACAGGTTTCTTTGCCAATGCACCACACAACCAATTAACGAAGCATAGCGACTTCGGGCGCTTCAATATCATGGCTTGAATTTTCAACAGCAAAATATAGACTATGGCAATCATGACAAACAGAAAATACATCCCTCTCTTCCTTAAAGGCCTACCCAGTATCGAAGGTTTTAAAATCTCAGAATGGCATTAAACGTTTGTGTTTTCTAACGGATGTCTCTATCCATTCATCAAATGTCCGCTGCACACTTAGAATTGATTGCCCATTCAGAGGTCTGTAAGAAAACTCAAAATCAGTCACCAAAGACGTTGGATAAAAGGCAGGAATAATATAGCACAATTCCTGTTAGTAGAGACCTTGAATAGTAGGAATATGAAAATACATAGTTAAAATGTAAAAAGGATAAAAAGCAAGATTCTTGTAAAAAAAATCTTAACCAGGTGCTTGATATGTCAGTAAAAAGTGGACTAAGAATAGGGTATATTTATTTATAATTAAAAATAATTATTTTTCTGAAAAATAATGACTGAATTGTTGACAACATACATTGGTTTAACCACATTTCATGACCAATGGGATTAATGAATCAATATTCAGACTTAAAGTTACCTATAATAGTAATAAAACTGCACTTCGTCATATATTATCTCAAATGTAGCCTGAACATGTTGGAAACATGGTGGAAGGACCTGGATTAATTGAAATGTAAGAAAACCAACACCATCTGAAAACACATGCCTTCAATACATACATATGCAATTAACATCATTTGTTAAATTTGTCATCAGTCCTCATTTAACAATGCTTACCTACCTACAGTATAAGAGCCATTGAAGGAGACCTAAAGTAATGTTTGTAATATTGTTGAGATGAGTAAAAATGCTATGCAAATTGCCATTCTAATATGGCATTACCAGCCCTGCCATTCAAACACAAAATCTCATACTGAAGTTCTTTAGACTTCAGACATCAGTCAACGAGATAAGATTTGGAAGGATGGCGTTGCGAAACTACAGAACACATCATGGCATATGTTATTTGGCCAGTGCATAAGAAAGTTGACAGTCGGGCAGTTGGTAAGATGGCATATCTTTATGGTGTTTGCGCTAATGGCATACCATAGGAACATTCCATAGACTTGTACAAATGTCCATCTGAAGTGAATTATGAAATAATTATTCAAGTTGAGGGAGACAGTTACATCATTGGGACACATAATATATGCCAGACATCAACCCTGCAGTATTCTGACCCAATCATATTGTTTGTATAGTTTGTTGTCTCAGGTTCCAGAGGGACCTGTTAGCACTGACCTGCAAGGCTGTAATAATGACACGTATATCACACTACCAATTAAATGTATCAAACAAGAACACACACACACACACACACACACACACACACACACACACACACACACACACACACACACACACACACACACACACACACCTAGTACATTGTGATTTCATATTGCATCAGCAAAACTCAACATGTGTTCTGTGAATGACGTCCAAAACTCTAAGGAATTCTACCAATTAAAGGTGTTGGAAACACACAAATGCTTTCCTCCAGGGCCCAATAAGGCCCCAATACAGCATAAACATTCAACGTGAACCTGAGAGCACCTCTATTGTCATTTGTGTGTGTACAACTTCCATTAGGCCTCAGCCTCAGTACAACCCTCCCCTAAACAAGTCTTCCCTGCACAGGTCAAGAACCCCACCTCTGAATCATGACTCTGTCACAGGTGAGACTTGAACCCCGGGATCCTGAGTGGAAGACCAGCATCTTAACCAATAGTCCAAGAGGAAAGTTACTCTTGGACCGAGTGTGACACTGATGTTGAGGTCGCAGAAAGGGCTGCCTCATCACAAGAGCTTGAGTCAGACTCAACTCTGCTACACATTTTAGTCATTTAGGAGATGGGGGGAGTTGTGGCATTGATTTTTAAACAATTAAGATTTAAGATAAACAATTTTCAATTCAATAGCATATTGGATTTGGCCATTACTACTATAGACCGTAGAAACACATTGAATAACACATTCATAAATGGCAAAAAAGACAGTCATATAATACATCATTAGGAATAAGACATTGAAGAGTTTGTCCTATATCTAGTACGTACAAGAAACCTCAGGAAATATATAGAGAGATTTTTTTACATTTTTGGGGGTAGGCACAAAACTTCCTCCATACTTCCATTCATTTGTTAAACCGATAACGGTTACATTCAGATGAGTCCCATGACACTTGTGGGGGTAGTAGAGCAAAAGAGAATACGCCATGGTGTACATGAGAATCCTCCCTTCTCACAATAGTTTGTAGCTCAACTGGTTCGGACACTACAAACAGAAGATGGCACATCACAGTACCGACTTCAGACAAGTTGTCATATTATTTGTTGTCATGTTAGTTTTTTAGGCCAAACCGTTCGGACGCTGATTTCACGACTTGATTCAAGTTGTTTTCTCAAAGTAGACATTAGTTTGCTTTTTCAGATGTTACAACCTTCATACTGTAACCCTAATTGGTAGCACTTTATAATAATACGTTGTTATGAAGCATTTATGATGGATTAATAAATAGTTTGTTTACCACTTATTAATAAATATGTGAATAACTAGCTTACTAGTTACCACGTATTAATAAATGTGTGAATAACTAGCTTACTAACAGTTACAGATGTGGGAGTAATGATACATCAATGATGAATAAACTATTTACTAATCCATTAAATGCTTTATTACAATGTGTTATTTAAAGGTTTACCAAATCTCTATATGTGACTCATTTCAGGAAACTAGGCATATGCTGCACGTCACTACTTCCCAGGAGAGACATTTGAACGTAAACATTTATTTATCAAAATGCGTTATTTTGGCAGAAATGCCTTCTGGAACATGTGAACTTTCATGTGTCTTAATAACAAAAGTGTACGCTATCTGTAAATACGAAAATAAAATAAATTACAATTATTAGTCTCGGAAATAGACAGGAACCTTCCAGCTTGCCATGATTGGCTGAGATAATGGAGGGCTATATCAAGCCTGTTTGTCAAACTGGGGAATAAAAACATAGGAACGCCTTAACTTCAGAGTTAAAATAAGTTTAGCTGCCACTTTGCACCATGGATTAAAGAAAGAATAAATTATTGGAATAATTAAGGAATTAACAAATTGCAGAAATCTGATGATGAATGATGAGTCGATGTGAGTAAATAGAGATGGAATCCAACAAATGAGATAGTTGAAAACAACAATTCACAGAGTTTTTGTTGCTTTTCTCTCAGACTTATTTGCCTGTACAGTTTGAACACCAGACACACTGTGTCACGCCCTGACCATAGAGAGCTTTTTATTCTCTATGTTGGTTAGGTCGGGGTGTGACTAGGGTGGGACATCTAGGTGATTATATTTCTATGTTGGCCTGGTATAGTTCCCAATCAGAGGCAGCTGTTTATCGTTGTCTCTGGTTGGGGATCATATTTAGGCAGCCATTTCCCCTTTGTGCTTTGTGGGATCTTGTCTATGTATAGTTGCCTGTGAGCACTATAGCAGCTTCACGTTTCGTTTTGCATTTATTGTTTTCCTTTAGTTTCACTTCATAATAAAGAGGATGGAACCATACCACGCTGCATCTTGGTCCACTCATTATAACGATCGTGACAGAAGATCCCACCAACAACGGACCAAGCAGCATGCCCAGGAGGAAAGCCAGGAGTGGAGGACATCCTGGACGTGGGACGAGATTATGGCAGGAGACAGAAGCCTGCCAAGGAAGCAGGCGGAGGCAGCGAGGGAAGGACAGTGACGACGCCAGGGTTCGCGGCCATGACGCAAGCCCAAAAGACAGCCCGAAAATGTTTTAGGGGGGAGGCACACAGACTGGTCGGCGACGCTGAGGGGTGAGTCAGAGACCGAGGAGGAATATTGGGAAAGATCGAGCGAGGAGTGGGTGGCGACAGTTGAGGGGAGTGAACCAGAGACTGTCAGTGAGTTGAGGGAGAATGTGGAGGAGAGAGAAATGAGAGAGTTATTGAATTGGTGGAGGATGCATGACATTTGCCCTAGGGAGCGTGTTATCGATTTAAAGCCACCTGAGTCAGCTCTCCGTACTCATCCTGAGAAGTGTGTTAACTTCTCTAGGGTAGGGGGCAGCATTTTCACGTTTGGATGAAAAGCATACCCAAATTCAACTACCAGTTACTCATCCCCAGGAGATAAGATATGAATATTATTAGTCGATTTGGAACGAAAACACTCTGAAGTTTCTAAAACTGTTTGAATCATGTCTTTGAGTATAACATAACTTATTTAGCAGGCGAAACCCCGAGGACAAACCATTCAGAATTTTCTTTTTTTGAGGTCACTGTCTTTTCAATAAGGTTTCATTGGGAAACCAGATTTCTAAGCGAATTGCTTGCAGTTCCTACGTTTTCCACTAGATGTCATGAGAAATAGGTTGAGGTTATTCCTTTGTGTAATGAAGAAATACGGCCATCTTGAAGTCGAGGCACTCCAGCTGTCCTGGACATGCGCTTCAATCAAACAGAAGGCATGCAACATTTCGTTTTAATCCTGTATTGAACACATATCATCCCGTCTTCAATTTTATCGATTATTAATGTTAAAAAAATACCTAAAATTGTATTACAAAAGTAGTTTGACAATTTTTGGCAAAGTTTACAGGTAACCTTTGAGATATTTTGTCGTCATGTTTGAGCAAGTTGGAACCGGTGTTTTTCTGGATCAAACGCGCCAAATAAATGGACATTTTGGATATATATCGACGGAATTAATCGAACAAAAGGACCATTTGTGATGTTTATGGGACATATTGGAGTGCCAACAACAGAAGCTCGTCAAAGGTAAGGCATGAATTATATTTTTATTTCTGCGTTTTGTGTCGTGCCTGCAGGGTTGAAATGTTTTCTCTCTTTTGTTTACTATGGTGATATGCTCAGATAATAGCATCGTATGCTTTCGCTGAAAAGCCTATTTGAATTCTGACATGTTGGCTGGATTCACAACCAGTATAGCTTTAATTTGGTATCTTTCATGTGTGATTTAATGAAAGTTTGATTTTATAGTAATTTTCAAAGTAAATCATTTTAATTTGGCGCTCTGCATTTTCTCAGGCTTTTTGTCAAGTGATACAGTAGTGTCTTGCCTAAACTCAGATTTTTGGATATAAATTTGAACTTTACCGAACAAAAAATACATGTATTGTGTAACATGAAGTCCTATGAGTGTCATCTGATGAAGATTATCAAAGGTTAGTGATTCATTTTATCTCTATTTCTGCATTTTGTTAATGCTCTCTTTAGCTGGAAAAATGTATTTTTCTGTGACTTGGCTCATACCTAACATAATTGTTTGGTGTGCTTTCGTCGTAAAACCTTTTTGAAATCGGACACTTTGGCTGGATTTACAACAAGTGTAGCTTTAAAATGGTGTAAAATATACTTGCATGCTTGAGGAATTTAAATTATGGGATTTCTGTTGTTTTGAATTTGGCGCCCTGCAGTTTCACTGGCTGTTGACGAGGTGGGACGCTACCGTCCCACATACCCTAGAGAGGTTAAAGTTCCGGTACAAGTGATGCCGGCTATACGCACCAGGTTTCCAGTACGCCTTCCCAGCCCAGTACGTGCTGTGCCTCCTCCCCGCACTCGCCCTGAGGTGCGTGTCACCAGCCTGGGGCCACCTGTTCCGGCCCCACGCATCAGGCCTCCAGTGTGCCTCCACAGTCCAGTACGTCCTGTGCCTCCTCCCCGCACTCGCCCTGAGGTGCGTGTCACCAGCCCTGTGCCACCAGCAACGGTCGGTAGTCCAGAGCCTCTAGCGACGATCTGCGGTCCAGAGCCTCCAGCGACGGTCGGCAGTCCAGAGCCTCCAGCGAGGGTTCCCAGTCCGGAGCCTCCGGCAACGATCCACGGTCCGGAGTCCCCGGCAGCGATCTACGGTCCAGAGCATCTCGACGACGATCTACGGTCTGGAGTCCCCGGCGACGATCCATGGTCCGGAGTCCCCGGCGACGATCCACGGTCCAGAGCTTCCGGCGACGATCCCCGCACCAGAGCCGCCATTGAGGATGACGTATCCACGAGCGGAGTGGGTACTTCGCACCGCACCGGAGCCGCCCCCAACGGTAGATGCCCACCCGGACCCTCCCCTATTGAGTCAGGTTTTGCGGTCGGAGTCCGCACCTTTGGGGGTGGTACTGTCATGCCCTGACCATAGAGAGCTTTTTCTTCTCTATGTTGGTTAGGTCGGGGTGTGACTAGGGTGGGACATCTAGGTGATTATATTTCTATGTTGGCCTGGTATGGTTCCCAATCAGAGGCAGCTGTTTATCGTTGTCTCTGATTGGGGATCGTATTTAGGCAGCCATTTCCCCTTTGTGCTTTGTGGGATCTTGCACATGTATAGTTGCCTGTGAGCACTATAGCAGCTTCACGTTTCGTTTTGCATTTATTGTTTTCTTTGAGTTTCACTTCATAATAAAGAGGAGGGAACCATACCACGCTGCATCTTGGTCCACCCATTGTAACGATCGTGACACACTGACAGCCTCTTTTGAAAATACCTTTCTGGCCTGTGATCTGGCCAAAACAAAGATATTCAAATAAAGTGTTATAATAATAGAGCACGAGACAACCATTGTAAATACAAGGTCAATTATAGTATCCCAATTTAACCCTTCAACAATAAAACATTCTTTCAAACACCTACTCAGTACCTGTACATTTACAAAGTTTTTTATAATAGCAGCATCGTACCTGATACAACAACACCAGGTTATGGATATACAACACATCATTCTTGTTATTGTTATTTTAGAGTGGTACAATAAGGGATCGCACACAGCAACATAGCGGCCAATAGATATCAAGACCAAATTGCCCAGAAATAAAGAAGAACACAAACAAGTAATGTAGATTTGAAAAACACAGAAATAATCCCCAAAACTCCATCAAGATTCCATTATTGCTATCGTCGTTACTGGTATCACAATCAGTCCCACCAGGAGATCTGACACAGCCAGAGAGAGGATGAGCAGGTTGGTTGGAGTGTGGAGCTGCTTGAAGTGAGAGATGGAGATGATCACCAGTACGTTCAAAAATACTGTAACTGCTGAAATCAATGAGAAGAAGATGTACATTGTTATGTAGATAGATGTCGATAGCAAAACCTTTCTGCAAGAAGAGTTTCTATCTTGAAAACAGTATTGAACATCTTCGTGTTCCTCCATTTGTAGTAAAATATCAAAATGCTGAGATCATCCTGCTCCTGCTTGGTCCTGTGTGTGACCCTGTCAGGTCAGCCTTCTGACAAACTCTGAGCTCTGCCTCTCTATTTATCCCTGAGTTACTGACAGACACTCCCCTCCCCAGAGTCTCTCTGCACACACACACACACACACACACACACACACACACTGTTAAGATATTTTATCAAGGTTTAAGATAAATTATTAAATAATTCTACTCAGAAACTTAACCATTAGGATTAGAGGTTATGTAGCATGGACAAGGGGTAATTAAAAATGATAACCATTTGTGAAGAAAGGAATGTATGTGTGTGCCGAAAGAAAGCAAAGAGACTCTTTAACCGATGTTTGAACCGACCCAGCTATAACTCTGTGGAGATAAAATAATACAGCGAGAGCCCCTCCAGGTTTTCCGTATCTGGGGGGGACTGGAACTGTCAGCTGAGTGGTAAGGAACTGTGGCAGACAACTTGTGACCACTGTGAAACTGATAACAGGGATGGAAGTCTCCCCACCCAGGAAGGGGAGAGACCTTGGCCTTGTAGTAGATTGTATAACAGGTGGCGGACAATGTATGTGAAGAAGACTTGAGAACTATGTTGCCATTGAATCTGAGAGGAGGGACGTTTATGACGAAATGTGAGGTATATAAACCAATGTACCGGAAATGATAAACAGAGCTCTCTCGAGAATAAAGCTATTGATTAATTTGGAGACTGGTCTTTGTCTATTTTATGCAAATGAGAACCTAACAAATTCTTAGAAACGGACAGAGTGTTTACTTTGTTATAATTGAATTGGTTAACGAACACACAGGAATGAAATTCCTCTATCAATACACACACACACACACACACACACACACACACACACACACACACACACACACACACACACACACACACACACACACACACACACACACACACACACACGTGAGCTCACAAATTAATAAACGGTTAAATAAACAAACAATTTTTGAAACATGATGTAATGTATAACAGGACTGGATGTTGCTGTGCCCATCTAGCCTGTCCTTCAATCTTACTGATTGTTATATATGAAAGTAAAGGTACATTTTCTCAAATTCTGAGCATTTTAGTGGGGAAAATACAGTATGGGTGATGTGTTGGTCACTCAACGGCGAAAATACATGGGAAATAGGATAACTGTGTAAGACTAACAGTTTTTGGGGATGTCAGTGCTCAGTTTGAACCCTAATCCACAAGCTCAGGAGACATGACAGCACGCCACATGTCCGCTGGCCAGTCTGTAGTCCTTTAGGTGCCTTTTAGCAAACTCCAAGCTGGCTGTCATGTGCATTTTACTGAGGAGTCGATTATGTCTGGCCACTCTAGCATAAAGGCCTGATTGCTACTTAAGATAGTAAGAGTCTTGGTGTTTTCAATTTTTTTACATTTAAGAATCATGGAGTGCACTGTGTACTTGGGAACTTTCAACGGTGCAGAAATGTTTTGGTACCCGTCCCCAGATCTGTACCTCAACACAATCCTGTCTGGGAGCTTGATGGACAATTCCATCAACCTCATGGTTTGGTTTTTTCTCTGACATGCACTGATAACTGTGGGACCACCACGTTTGAAACCACCAAGACTCTTCCTAGAGCTGGCTGCAATCAGGGGAGAAGGGCCTTGGTCAGGGAAGTGACCAAGAACTCAATGGTCACTCTGACAGAGCTCCAGAGTTCCTCTGTGGAGATTAGAGAACCTTCCAAAAGGACAACCATCTCTAAAGCCAATCAGTCTTTTATGGTAGAGTGGCCCGATTTAAGCCACTCCTCAGTAAAAGGCACATGACAGCCCACATGGAGTTTGCCAAAGGTACCTAAAAAGACTCTCAGACCATGAGAAACTTGATTCTCTGGTCTGAAGAAACCAAGATTGAACTCTTCGGCCTGAAAATCAAGAGTCACGTCTGGAGGAAACCTTGCACCATCCATATGAAGAAGCATGGTGGTGGCAACATCATGCTGTGGAGATGTTTTTCAGCGGCAGGGACTTGGAGACTAGTCAGGATCGGGGGAAAGATGATCGGAGCAAAGTACAGAGAGATCCTTGATGAAAACATGCTCCAGAGCACTCAGGATCTTAGACTGGGGCGAAGGTTCACCATCCAACAGGACGACGACCCTAAGCACACAGCCAAGACAACGCAGGAGTGGCTTCGGGAGAAGTCTCTGAAAGTCCTAGACTGGTCCAGCCAAAGCCCGGACTTGAACCCGATCGAACATCTCTGGAGAAACCTGAAAATTGCTGTGCAGCAACACTCCCTATCCAACCTGACAGAGTTTGACAGGATCTGCAGAGAAGAATGGGAGAAACTCTCCAAATAAAGGTGTACCAAGCTTGTAGCGTCACACCCAAGCAGAATTGATGCTGTAATCGCTGCAAAAGGTGCTTCAAAAAAGTACTGAGTAATTTTGAAAACATTTCTGAAAACAATTTTTTCTTTGACAATATGGGGTATAGTGTGTAGATTAATGAGGAAAAACAATTTAATTAATTTTAGAATAAGTCTGTAACTTAACAGAATGTGGAAATTGTCAAAGGGGTCTGAATACTTTCCGAATGCACTATATATATATATATATATATATATATATATATATATATATATATATACATACAGTTGAAGTTGGAAGTTTACATACAATTAGGTTGGAGTCATTAAAACTCATTTTTCAACCACTCTACAAACTTCTTGTTAACAAACTATAGTTTTGGCAATTCGTTTAGGACATTTACTTTGTGAATGACACAAGTAATTTTTCAAACAATAGTTTACAGACAGATTATTTCACTTATATCACTGTATCACAATTCCAGTGGGTCAGAAGTTTACATACACTAAGTTGACCGTGCCCTTAAACAGCTTGGAAAATTCCAGAAAATTATGTCATGGCTTTAGAAGCTTCTGATAGACTAATTGACATCATTTGAGTCAATTGGAGGTTTACCTGTGGATATATTTCAAGGCCTACCTTCAAAATCAGTGCCTCTTTGCTTGACATCATGGGAAAATCAAAAGAAATCAGCCAAGACCTAAAAAAAAAAAATTGTAGACCTCCACAAGTCTGGTTCATCCTTGGAAGCAATTTCCAAACGCCTGAAGGTACCATGTTCATCTGTACAAAATATAGTACACAAGTATAAACACCATGGGACCAAGCAGCCGCCATACCACTCAGGAAGAAGACACGTTCTTTCTCCTTGAGGTGAACGTACTTTGGTGCGAAAAGTGAAAATCAATCCCAGAACAACAGCAAAGGACCTTGTGAAGATGCTGGAGGAAGCAAGTTCAAAAGTATCTCTATCCACAGTAAAACGAGTTCTATATCGACATAGCCTGAAAGGCCGCTCAGCAAGGAAGAAGCCACTGCTCCAAAACCGCCATCAAAAAGCCAGATTACGGTTTGCAACTGCACATGGGGACAAAGATCGTACTTTTTTGAGAAATGTCCTCTGGTCTGATGAAAGAAAAATAGAACTGTTTTGCTATAATGACCATCGTTATGTTTGGAGGAAAAAGGGGGATTGCAAGCTGAAGAACACCATTCCAACCGTGAAGCACAGGGGTGGCAGCATCATGTTGTGGGGGTGCTTTGCTGCAGGAGGGACTGGTGCGCTTCACAAAATAGATTGCATCATGAGGGAGGAAAATGATGTGGATATATTGAAGCCACATCTCAAGACATCAGTCAGGAAGTTAAAGCTTGGTTGCAAATGGGTCTTCCAAATGGAGAATGACCACAAGCATACTTCCAAAGTTGTGGCAAAATGGCTTAAGGACAACAAAGTTAAGGTATTGGAGTGGCCGTCACAAAGCCCTGAACTAAATCCTACAGAAGATTTGTGGGCAGAACTGAAAAAGCGTGTGCGAGCAAGGAGACCTACAAACCTGACTCAGTTACACCGGCTCTGTCAGGAGGAATGGGACGAAATTCACCCAACTTATTGTGGTAAGCTTGTGGAAGGCTACCCAAAGGCTAACTTTGACCCAAGTTAAACAATTTAAAGGCAATGCTACCAAATACTATTTGAGTGTATGTAAACTTCTGACCCACTGGAAATGTGATGAAAGAAATATAAGCTGAAATAAATCATTCTCTCTACTATTGTTCTGACATTTCACATTCTTAAAATAAAGTGGTGATCCTAACTGACCTAAGACAGGGCTTTTTACCAGGATTAAATGTCAGGAATTGTGAAAAACTGAGTTTAAATGTATTTGGCTAAGGTGTATGTAAACTTCCGGCTTCAACTGTATATATACAGTACCCGTCAAAAGTTTGGACACACCTACTCATTCCAGTTTTTAAAACTATTTCTACATTGTACAATAATAGTGAAGACATCAAAACTATGAAATAACACATATGGAATCACGTAGTAACCATAAAAGTGGTAAACAAATCAAAACATATTTTAGATTTTTATATTTTTTTATTCTTAAAAGTAGCCACACCTGGAGGTGTGTTGAGTCATTGTACTGTTGAAAAACAAGTGTCCTACAGCAAACATATTCACAAATAATACATTATCTGATGAAATTGCTTTAGAAAAGGGCACAAGACAGGGAGGTCCCCTCTCCCTCCCGTTTGCGCTGGCAATTGAACCGCTTGCAGACAAAATTAGACAGGACCCATTTAGCAAAACAGGTATCAGTATTGGAAAACATTCATACAAACTAAACATATTTGCAGATGATTCTCTGATATTCCAGACCAATATTGAAAACTCAATAATACTCTAAAATATCAGGAAATAATTTTGGTTTGACCAATTCAGATATTTTCAAAATACATGCGATTTAAACGTTTTATATCACAACATTTTGATTTGAAGTCAGAGCAATCTTGAGGGAATCCTATTTGAGTCAGATAATGATATTAATGTGATAGGTAAGCCATACAAAACCTTGCAGAGAGCCTATCCAACTGACAATCTCTTAGAAAAAAATATAAACTATTGGAACCAAGACATAAAAAGAAGTGATATTGGCGAGATAACAGTTGACAAAAGTGCACGCAAAATCCAGTAAAAATGTATGCCTATAATTCATTATACAAGAGACAAAATTCACAAATTCGACATCACAATGGCAGAGTCATGTCTGAAGTGTAAACTAACAATGACTCAATAATCCGTGCCGTCTGAGAATGTTATGAAGTCCAAAAGTAATATGCGGAGATAGAAAGTTGGCTGTCAGAAGTATCACAATGTGAATTTACTTTCAAACCGTCTGTCTGCATATTTCCAGACATGGCATCTGAGGGTGCAGCGAGATACCCGATGGGTTGGACGATACTTTTCTCGTCAATCAACTTCAAAAAAAACGCATACTTTAAAATTGGAAATCAACCAATCTTCTGTCATTAAAGCAATGGAAAGGTCAAATGCTTTATTTTCTAAATATTGAAAGTAGGTGGGTGATGGAGAGAAAGAGAATGGTGCCGTCTGAGGCCATGTGACGGAAAGTGATGTGGGTGCTGAGGATGGGGTGTGTGCTAGTGGGCCGGTGGAGTTGATGTTTACATTATGTAGTCGTTTGTATGTGCATGTGTATGTTTTGTATTGTTTATAATAAATCAAATATAAATACAATTAAATAAATAAATAATATTGTCCCCATGATATAACTGAGCCAAAGTCTCCCTCAACTTTAAGAAGTATGATTCAAAATTATGTTCTTATGGACATTTTTACAAGTCTATGTAATGTTTCTATGGAATGCCACAATTTTGATTTCATTTGCTATAAGCGCGTATAACTTAAACATATGCCCTCATTGTCAAGAGGTGAGTGTAGCATCGAAGTCAGACGCAGGAGAGCAGAGATGAGTGGACAAAGCACTTTACTAAGGCAATAATTTGCAAAGAACACAACTGCGTCCCAAAAACAAATGCCAAACGAACCAGTGAGGCAGCACAAAGTACAAAAAACCACAAGTACAAAGTACAGGCTGCCACAAAGCACGGGTAAATAAAAAAAACCCGGCGCAAACCAGCCGGAAGCGTGCCAACCTCAACAACAAACAATTACACACACAGACATGGGGGGAACAGAGGGTTAAATACACAACATGGAATGAGGGAATGAATACCAGGTGTGTGGGAAAACAAGACAAAACAAATGGAAAATGAAAAGTGGATCGGCGATGGCTAGAAGACCGGTGGCGTTGACCGCCGAACGCCGCCCGAACAAGGAGAGGGACCGACTTCGGCGGAAGTCGTGACAGTCATCAACTTCCCTACACTCACCTTTCCTAAACACTTTGCTGAAAGGCATCTAAAGGACGACACACTGGCCAGCTGACATGTGACGTGCTGTCATGGGTCCTGAGGTTGTGGATTATGTTCACCCAAAACAGTTACGCTAACACAGTTATCCTATTTCCCTTGAAAAATAGCCTTTGAGTGACCAAAACATCAACCATAATATATTTTCCCCATTAAAATGCTCAGAATTTGAGAAAATGTCCCTTTCTCTCATATCTAACTTTCAGGAAGGCTAAAGGACAGGCCACAGCAAAATACAATCCTGTCATGCATTACATCATACTGTGCTCACTTGTGTATGTTTTCGTGCTTTTGTGTGCAGAGAGACTCCGGGGAGGGGAGTGGCTGTCAGTAACTCAGGGATAAATAGAGAGGCAGAGCTCCGAGTTTGACAGAAGGCGGACCTGACAGGGTCACACACAGGACCAAGAAGGAGCAGGAGGACATCAGCATTTAGATTTTTTTATTACAAATGGAGAAACATGAAGATGTTCAATACTGTTTTCAAGACAGAAACTCTTCTTGCAGAAAGGCTTTGCTATCGATATCTATCTACATAACACTGTACATCTTCTTGTCAATGATTTCAGCGGTTACAGTATTTTTGAACGTACTGGTGATCATCTCCATCTCTCACTTCAAGCAGCTCCACACTCCAACCAACCTGCTCATCCTCTCTCTGGCTGTGTCAGATCTCCTGGTGGGACTGATTGTGATACCAGTAATGACTGTAGCAATAATTGAACCGTGCTGGGTTTTTGGGGAATATTTCTGCGCGTTTCTTCTCTATATTACTTGTTTATGTACTTCTTTATCTCTGGGCAGTTTGGTCTTGATATCTATTGACCGCTATGTTGCTGTGTGTGATCCCTTAATGTACAACTCTAAAATAACAATAACAAGAGTGATGTGTTGTATATCCATTACCTGGTGTTTTTGTACCATATACAATGCTGCTATTATAAAAAACATTGTAAATATACAGGTACCCAGTCAGTGTTTGAATGAATGTTTTATTGTCGAAGGAATAACCTGGGGAAATATCATGGACTTTGTATTTACAATGGTTGTCCCGTGCTCTATTATTATAACACTTTATTTGAACATCTTTGTGGTGGCCAGATCACAGGCCAGAAAGGTATTTTCTAAAGAGGCTGCCAGTGTGTCTGGTGTTAAAACTGTACAGGCAAATAAGTCTGAGAGAAAAGCAGCAAAAACTCTGTCTATTGTTGTTATCAACTATTTCATTTGTTGGATTCCATTTCTATTTTCTTTTTTCTTTGTTTCTCTTTTAAGTGACAATTTATTATCATTCATCATCAGCTTTCTGCCACTTGTTAATTCCTTAATTAATCCAATAATTTATGCTTTCTTTTATCCATGGTTCAAAGTGACAGCTAAACATATTTTAACTCTGAAGTTAAGGTGTTCATAGTTCCTATATTTGTATTTCTAAGTTTGAAAAACAGGTTTTACATAGTTATGTTATACTGTTTTGTTGTAATTGCTTCCTTCATGTAACAATACGCTGACGTGACTTATCTCAGTGTTGTCATCATAGATACATGTGGTGTTGATACAGAATGGTTTGACTGGATTAGAATGGAATGACTTGGAGAAGGCATAAGAAGGACTAAGGTTGTTTTATAAAAGACATTGTAGTCATTTTGGGTTGTATATTCCAAATACCAACGTCTGTTGTTGTTCCATGTTATTTAATGATAAATAGTCTGTAATTATCTAAAAGTACATTTTGAGGAAGTCATGAATCATTCTGTATATTGTCTAACATTACCCTCTAGTTGCTACATGGTGACACAACACCTTTAACAAGTGCAGTGAAGTTGAAATGTTCATTACGGCATGATATCAGATAACGTCCAAGTCTATCTCAATGGTGTAATGTGTAAGTAGTTGAGTATAAAATGCAAGAATATGCAATTATGTGTACCACTTTATAATGTTCAGTAATAAACCGTTTGTAAGGCATTTAGTTTGCTCACCATTTATTATTAAGCACACATTTACTAAATGTTACTCACCTGGCTATTATGACATTTATAAATAACTACTATATGTTTTAATTATTAAACACAACAGTGCAGGAGACCACAGTAGACACTCCAACCTCATCATACTGGGTACGAACACTACCACTACTCTCACTACATCACTGCTGCCAGGTCAGGGGTCACACCAGAGCAGCTCTCCCAGAAGCTGTTTAGTGTGAATTAATATAGTGATTGGGTAACACACTAAATAATTAATAATGGATAAGTATATAATTTATTCATAACTTCTTTATCATTACTCCTGCATCTGTTTTAGTAAGCTAGTTCTTCACACATTTATAAACAACTTTCATAGTATGTAATAATGATTTATAAGATCATTCATCAGATGTTTAATAAATATCCTTATAAACTATTACCTGATCATTAGTAAAGTAGTTTTGCAGTCCCTAATTTAAAGTGAGGACAATTCGTACTTTCTTAATACTTTATAAATGTTTTGAACAGAGACCAGTGTAATTTCTCACAAAAAGATGGACATTCCAGCAGTACCTGATGCTTCTTAAGTTCTATAAATGACCTAGAACATATCAATGGTTAAACAATAAGCACACAACACAGAGGATGTTAAAGGAAATATATTGCATTTTTTTATTCAAAAACAGTCACATTGTTGTGGTAGTGTGCTGAAGTAGTAACATGTTTTGTCTGAAAATGCTGACATTCGTGTTTGTTGGCAGTAACTTTCAAAACCAAAGTGTGGATTGCAGTCACTCATGAAAGCAGTTCATAGACTGATTACAGGGTAAGGGAACCAATAACTAAATACATAATTTAACTGAACATTACTTTTAAAGGGTTACTACCTTTAATACACTACAAGTGAAGTTGTCCAAATACTTATGACTTCTTCAAATGGGGGCACTAGATACATAAGATGTTTTCATTTCTAAAGGGTAAAACAGATATGTATGAAAATACCCTCAAATAAAAGGTGACATTCTATGATGTCACCTCATATGAAACATTAGATTTCATATCCAAAATGCTGGAGGAAAGAGACAAGTTTAAAAACAGTTTTACTGCAGAGTGTTACACCCATTGGGCACACACTGGTTGAATCAATGTTGATTATTTTTTAACCAACATGGTGTAGACATTGAATTGACGTCTGTGCCCAGTGGGCAGAGAATGTTTTCTGTATGTACAGTGGCCATAGGATGGCAGTATAATTCACAATCTGTAAATGAGAGGGATAACTTGACTCAATCTATATGAAAGAGAATTATGTCTGTTCTATGAAGTCAATTTATATCTGAACTTTCTGTGTCTGTATCAAACTGAGAAGAGACTATCTGTCTGAATAATACCAAAGCCTTTCCATTACAGGAGACTGAATGAATATAAAGGTTTTATTGTGAGTGATGAAAAAAATATGCACAAAACGTCAAATCAAACTTTCCTTCAATTTAATCCACCTACCACCCATACCCTTCAAGTTAACCCTAACAGTCCTGAGGCTCCAGCATAAAAATGGTCTGCAGGATGGCGTGGTTGCTGCCGTTCAGTCTCTCGCTCAGCGGCAATGGGCACTCTCCGTGGAGGAAGTTGGCCAGGTAGCCCTGAGGAGAGATATTCAAATTGGCCTAATTTTCAGCTCTATGTATAGTCCACCTCCCGATTGATTGTGCCGTGGTTGATGCTTCAAGTTTCAGCAACACAAAGCTGCCATGGAAGTTACTTGAATCTGGCTTAATGTGAAGTCCATAACTCTGATAAAAAAGCTTCGTCATGGACAATGAAACATGTTGTTTTGTGGCCTTCAGAGAGGCAAATATAAAAAATGTGAGTGTGCCCAATAAAAATCCACACAACCCTCCCCCAAGCAAAAATAAAATTACACCCCCTCCACTATTTTGGACCCCTTCCAGGAATGTTCAAACTGTCACTAAATGTGCTGTCAATTGAAGTTCTTATTTTATGTGTACTAGGCAAAATTTGTATCTGAATCTTTTAGCAGGAAACATTTCAACTGTTGGGTCTTGAATGTATGGTTGTGCCAAGCACACACAAACAAAAGTCCTGTAACTTTTATGAGATAATTATCACGTTAATAGAAAATAATGATAATAAAACAAAATTATTATTACCTTAATACGTGATACTGAAATTATCTCATATTACCTTCTTAAATGTTAATTCCCCAATTTAGGGGACTTTCATTTTCATTTAGATTCTGTGTTTAATAGTCACATGTATAGGAGTAATTGCAGGGTACAGTGAAAATGTCAGGCTCCGAGCTTGAACATGCAGGACTAAGTGAATTAAAATAATGAAAATGGTAATAAAAAAACAAAAATATAAATTGAAATCTGGACATGGTTCGTCAGCACCTTCAACAGCCGAAGCTAAGTAGTAACATTAACATGATGTCTTCTAATTGCAGTCGCTGTACTCATAATATACAGGAGAACGATCGCCTTACGGCGAGGATAGCTGTGCTGCAAGCCCAGCTTCAGACGCAATCGTTAGGCAAGGGTAATTTCAGTGTAGGAAAGGAAGAAACAGCGTCTGTGCCACCAGTAAGTACAGATAGTAACGTTAGTATAAACCCCCCCGCACAGTCCCCGCAGCCGGACAACTTTCTCATGGCTTCTGGAGGGAAATGCTGTTGGAATGCTCAATGCTCACATCTCAAAATAGGGTTACTTAATGTTAGATCCCTCACTTCAAAGGCAGTCATAGTCAATGAACTAATCACTGATCATAATCTTGATGTGATTGGCCTGACTGAAACATGGCTTAAGCCTGATGAATTTACTGTGTTAAATGAGGCCTCACCTCCTGGTTACACTAGTGACTGGACCTACACTGGACCTACTCACTGCCACAGTCATACTCTGGACCTAGTTTTGTCCCATGGAATAAATGTTGTAGATCTTAATGTTTTTCCACATAATCCTGGACTATCGGACCACCATTTTATTACGTTTGCAATCGCAACAAATAATCTGCTCAGACCCCAACCAAGGAGCATCAAAAGTCGTGCTATAAATTCTCAGACAACACAAAAATTCCTTGATGCCCTTCCAGACTCCTTCTGCCTACCCAAGGACGTCAGAGGACAAAAATCAGTTAACCACTTAACTGAGGAACTCAATTTAACCTTGCGCAATACCCTAGATGCAGTTGCACCCCTAAAAACGAAAAACATTTGTCATAAGAAACTAGCTCCCTGGTATACAGAAAATACCCGAGCTTTGAAGCAAGCTTCCAGAAAATTGGAACGGAAATGGCGCCACACCAAACTGGAAGTCTTCCGACTAGCTCGGAAAGACAGTACCGTGCAGTACCGAAGAGCCCTCACTGCTGCTCGATCATCCTACTTTTCCAACTTAATCGAGGAAAATAAGAACAATCCAAAATTTATTTTTGATACTGTTGCAAAGCTAACTAAAAAGCAGCATTCCCCAAGAGAGGATGGCTTTCACTTCAGCAGTAATAAATTCATGAACTTCTTTGAGGAAAAGATCACGACCATTAGAAAGCAAATTACGGACTCCTCTTTGAATCTGCGTATTCCTCCAGGGCTTAGCTGTCCTGGATCTGCACAGCTCTGCCAGGGCCTGGGATCGGGAGAGACACTTAAGTGTTTTAGTACTATATCTCTTGACACAATGATGAAAATAATCATGGCCTCTAAACCTTCAAGCTGCATACTGGATCCTATATCCTACTAAACTACTGAAAGAGCTGCTTCCTGTGCTTGGCCCTCCTATGTTGAACATAATAAATAGCTCTCTATCCACCGGATGTGTACCAAACTCACTAAAAGTGGCAGTAATAAAGCCTCTCTTGAAAAAGCCAAACCTTGACCCGGAAAATATAAAAAACTATCGGCCTATATCGAATCTTCCATTCCTCTCAAAAATTTTAGAAAAAGCTGTTGCGCAGCAACTCACTGCCTTCCTGAAGACAAACAATGTATACGAAATGCTTCAGTCTGGTTTTAGACCCCATCATAGCACTGAGACTGCACTTGTGAAGGTGGTAAATGACCTTTTAATGGCGTCAGACCGAGGCTCTGCATCTGTCCTCGTGCTACTAGACCTTAGTGCTGCCTTTGACACCATCGATCACCACATTCTTTTGGAGAGACTGGAAACCCAAATTGGTCTACACGGACAAGTTCTGGCCTGGTTTAGATCTTATCTGTCGGAAAGATATCAGTTTGTCTCTGTGAATGGTTTGTCCTCTGACAAATCAACTGTACATTTCGGTGTTCCTCAAGGTTCAGGACCACTATTGTTTTCACTATATATTTTACCTCTTGGGGATGTTATTCGAAAACATAATGTTAACTTTCACTGCTATGCGGATGACACACAGCTGTACATTTCAATGAAACATGGTGAAGCCCCAAAATTGCCCTCCCTAGAAGCCTGTGTTTCAGACATAAGGAAGTGGATGGCTGAAAACTTTCTACTTTTAAACTCGGACAAAACAGAGATGCTTGTTCTAGGTCCCAAGAAACAAAGAGATCTTCTGTTAAATCTGACAATTCATCTTGATGGTTGTAAAGTCGTCTCAAATAAAACTGTGAAGGACCTCGGCGTTACTCTTGACCCTGATCTCTCTTTTGACGAACATATCAAGACTGTTTCAAGGACAGCTTTTTTCCATCTACGTAACATTGCAAAAATCAGAAATTTTCTGTCCAAAAATGATGCAGAAAAATTAATCCATGCATTTGTTACTTCTAGGTTAGACTACTGCAATGCTCTACTTTCCGGCTACCCGGATAAAGCACTAAATAAACTTCAGTTAGTGCTAAATACGGCTGCTAGAATCCTGACTAGAACCAAGAAATTTGATCATATTACTCCAGTGCTAGCTTCCCTACACTGGCTTCCTGTTAAGGCAAGGGCTGATTTCAAGGTTTTACTGTTAACCTATAAAGCGTTACATGGGCTTGCTCCTACCTATCTTTCCGAGTTGGTCCTGCCGTACATACCTATACGTACGCTACGGTCACAAGACGCAGGCCTCCTAATTGTCCCTAGAATTTCTAAGCAAACAGCGGGAGGCAGGGCTTTCTCCTATAGATCTCCATTTTTATGGAACAGTCTGCCTACCCATGTGAGAGACGCAGACTCGGTCTCAACCTTTTAAGTCTTTACTGAAGACTTATCTCTTCAGTAGGTCATATGATTGAGTGTAGTCTGGCCCAGGAGTGTGAAGGTGAACGGAAAGGCTCTGGAGCAACGAACCGCCCTTGCTGTCTCTGCCTGGCCGGTTCCCCTCTCTCCACTGGGATTCGCTGCCTCTAACCCTATTACAGGGGCTGAGTCACTGGCTTACTGGTGCTCTTTCATGCCGTCCCTAGGAGGGGTGCGTCACTTGAGTGGGTTGAATTACTGACGTGATCTTCCTGTCTGGGTTGGCGCCCCCCCTTGGTTTGTGCTGTGGTGGAGATCTTTGTGGGCTATACTCGGCCTTGTCTCAGGATTGTAAGTTGGTGGTTGAAGATATCCCTCTAGTGGTGCGGGGGCTGTGCTTTGGCAAAGTGGGTGGGGTTATATCCTTCCTGTTTGGCCCTGTCCGGGGGTATCTTCGGATGGGGCCACAGTGTCTCCTGACCGCTCCTGTCTCAGCCTCCAGTATTTATGCTGCAGTAGTTTGTGTCGGGGGGCTAGGGTCAGTTGGTTATACCTGGAGTACTTCTCCTGTCTTATCCAGTGTCCTGTGTGAATTTAAGTATGCTCTCTCTAATTCTCTCGTTCTCTCTTTCTTTCTCTCTCTCTGAGAACCTGAGCCCTAGGACCATACGTCAGGACTACCGGGCATGATGACTCCTTGCTGTCCCCAGTCCGCCTGGCCTTGCTGCTATTCCAGTTTCAACTGTTCTGCCTGCGGTTACGGAACCCCTACCTGTCCCAGACCTGCTGTTTTCAACTCTTAATGATCGGCTATGAAAAGCCAACTGACATTTATTCCTGATTATTATTTGACCATGCTTGTCATTTATGAACATTTTGAAAATCTTGGCTCTCTCTAATTTTCTCCTTCTCTCTTTCTTTCTCTCGGAGGACCTGAGCCCTAGGACCATACGTCAGGACTACCGGGCATGATGACTCCTTGCTGTCCCCAGTCCGTCTGGCCTTGCTGCTATTCCAGTTTCAACTGTTCTGCCTGCGGTTATGGAACCGCCACCTGTCCCAGACCTGTTGTTTTTCAACTCTTAATGATCGGCTATGAAAAGCCAACTGAAAATTATTCATGATTATTATTTGACCATGCTTGTCACTTATGAACATTTTTGAACATCTTGGCATAGTTCTGTTATAATCTCCACCCGGCACAGCCAGAAGAGGACTGGCCACCCCTCATAGCCTGGTTCCTCTCTAGGTTTCTTCCTAGGTTTTGGCCTTTCTAGGGAGTTTTTCCGAGCCACCGTGCTTCTACACCTGCATTGCTTGCTGTTTGGGGTTTTAGGCTGGGTTTCTGTACAGCACTTCGAGATATTAGCTGATGTACGAAGGGCTATATAAAATAAACTTGATTGATTGATTGATTGAAATAACATTATAAATAATTGTCGGTTGGGGTGGAGGCAGAGTACAAACTGTTGAGGGGGGGGGGGGGGGGGGGGGGTGACCATAGGGGGAGCAGCATGACCAATGAGCGGGTGTGGGGACCGAGTTAAAACATCTATAATAAACATATTAACAACTGCAACAGTGATGAATGTCGTTTGGGGGTGGGGGCAGAGTAAAAGTCATTTGGGGGGTGGGGGGGGAAATCTCCATTGGGGACGTAGCAGGGGGGAGGAGGAGCAGGTAGCTGACTAGCAGTGGCTATTCAGCAGCCTGATCGTCTGAGGGTCGAAACTAACAGTTTTCCAGTTTTTGCCATGATGCTGCCGTGTTGCGTCTGAGTGATTGAAGCAGGGAGAACAGGGCATGGCTTGGGTGGGAGGTCCCTGGTGATCTTCTTGGCCTCCCTGTGCCACCTGGGTTTGTAGGTGTCCTGTAGGGCAGACAGTGTTCACCCAATGGTGCGTTTGGCTGCACGTATCACCCTCTGAAGCTCCTACTGACCATTTCCACGACAGCCCTGTTGATGAGGATGGGGACGTGTCCAGCCTGGTTCCTCCTGTAGTCCACAAGCAGGTCCTTTGTTTTGTTAACATTGAGGGAGAGGTTTTTACATTGAACCACTCTTTCAGAGTGCCTACCTCCTCCCTGTAGGCTGTCTCGTCCTTGTCGGTAATCATGGCTACTGCTGTTGTGTCGTCAGCGAACTTGATGACGGAGTAGGAGGTCACACAGTTGTGGGTATACAGGAAATACAGGAGAGGTCTGAGGACTCAGCATTGTGGGGCCCCCGTGTTGAGAATCAGGGTTGATGACGTAATGTTGCCTTCTTTCACCGTGAGCTTTGTAATGAGCTTATAGGGCACTATGGTATTGAAAGCTGTTTTATCAAGGCATATGGTATTACTTAATTATGGTACTAATTCATTATTAAATAATACATTCACAGGTGAGACAGCAATGAATGAGAGGAGTGCACCAGAAAATCAGTTGGATTTTCTCTGACCACTAATTACATAAAAAATGATTACAGTATTAACTTCTACTTGGTACTCATCCCGGATCCGGGAGCACCCTCATCAGTAAAAAAGCTGACTAGCATAGCCTAGCATAGCGCCACAAGTAAATACTAGCATCTAAATATCATGAAATCACAAGTCCAAGACACCAGATGAAAGATACACATCTTGTGAATCCAGCCATCATTTCCGATTTTTTATGTATTTTACGATTTTATGTATTTCTATTAGCTAACCACGATAGCAAAAGACCCAACCGCATATTTTCACCATTTTTTTACTGCATAGGTAGCTATCACAAATTCGACCAAATAAAGATATAAATAGTCACTAACCAAGAAACAACTTCATCAGATGACAGTCTTATAACAGATTTATTGTATAGCATATGTTTTGGTCGAAAAATGTGCATATTTCAGGTATAAATTATAGTTTTACATTGCAGCCACCATCACAAGTCTCACCAAAGCAGCTAGAATAACTACAGAAACCAACGTGAAATACCTAAATACTCATCATAAAACATTTATGAAAAATACCCGGTGTACAGCAAATGAAAGACAAACATCTTGTGAATCCAGCCAATATTTCAGATTTTTTAAGTGTTTTACAGCGAAAACATAATATAGCATTATATTAGCTTACTACAATAGCCTACCACACAGCCGCATTCATTCAAGGCACGTTAGCGATAGCGAATAAACCAGCAAAAGATATTAATTTTTAACCTTCATAAACTTCATCAGATCATCAGTAACTACCTTATGATGTTTTTAACACATATATCAAATTAAATCAGAGCCGGAGATATCTAACTTCTAAAACGAAATCTTTTCAGAACGCAATGCAGAGGTCCTTCTCGCGTCAGGCCAAACTGTGAAAAGACCAGACCCTCCGTTCCAAGACGTCTTGTTCGGCCTCAGATCTAGCTAGACACCCCATTCCAACTCTCACTGCCTACTGACATCTAGTGGAAGGCGTATGCAGTGCATGTAGACCCATAGATTCCATGCAAATTAATAAACTGACCCTGGAACAGAGCCCTCGATTTCAGATTTCTCCCTTCCTGACAGGAAGTTTGCTGCAAAATGAGTTCTGTTTTACTCACAGATATAATTCAAACGGTTTTAGAAACTAGAGAGTGTTTTCTATCCAATAGTAATAATAATATGCATATTGTACGAGCATAGGTCAGAATAGGTGAGTGTCAGAAATATATCCGGACATTCTGGGAAAAAGATGCTAAGTTTTCACAATGCATAACCACGGATTTCAGCTCTAAATATGCACATTTTCGAACAAACCATATATGTATTGTGTAATATGATGTTATAGGACTGTCATCTGATGAAGTTTATGAAGGTTAAAAATTAATATATTTTGCTGGTTTATTCGCCATCGCTAACGTTGCATTGAATGAATGGGGTTGTGTGGTAGGCTATTGTAGTAAGCTAATATAATGCTATATTGTGTTTTCGCTGTAAAACACTTAAAGAATCGGAAATATTGGCTGGATTCACAAGATGTTTGTCTTTCATTTGCTGTACACCATGTATTTTTCATAAATGTTTTATGATGAGTATTTAGGTATTTCAAGTTGGTCTCTGTAATTGTTCTAGCTGCTTCGGTGCTATTTCCGATTGTAGCTGCAATGTAAAACTATGATTTATACCTCAAATATGCACATTTTTCGAACAAAACATAGATTTATTGTATAACATGTTATAAGACTGTCATCTGATGAAGTTGTTTCTTGGTTAGTTTGGTTGGTTTTGTGCATGCTACCTGTGCTGTGAAAAATGTCTGTGCTTTTTAATATTTGGTGGTGAGCTAACATAAATATACGTGGTGTTTTCGCTGTAAAACATTTAAAAAATCAGACATGTTGGCTGGATTCATAAGATGTTTATCTTTCATTTGCTGTATTGGACTTGTTAATGTGTGAAAGTTAAATATTTCAAAAAAATATATTTTGAATTTCGCGCCCTGCACTTGGACGGGCTGTTGTCATATTGAGCCCGACACCGGCCTGCAGCCATAAAAGGTTAATGCAACCGCTGTGTCAGATTTCAAAAAAAAAATACGGAAAAAGCACACCATGCTATAATCTGAGTACAACGCTCAGAGCCCAAACAAGCCATACAGATATCCGCCATGTTGTGGAGTCAACAGAAGCCAGAAATAGTATTATAAATATTCACTTACCTTTGATGATCTTCATCAGAATGCACTTCCAGGAATCCCAGTTCCACAATACATGTTTGTTTTGTTCGATAACGTCCATAATTTATGTCCAAATAACTCCATTTTGTTCACGAGTTTAGTACAGTAATCCAAAAGAAACAATTTCAAACGATGTATAGAATCAATCTTTAGGGTGTTTTTAACATAAATCTTCAATAATGTTTCAACCGGAGAATTTCTGTCTTCAGAAATGCGATGGAACGCAGGTCGCTCTCACGGGAGCGCGCATGGTCAGATCATGCCAGACACCTGACTCAAAGAGCTCTCCTTCCCTCATTCTTCAAAGTAGAAGCATCAAACAAGCTTCTAAAGACTGTTGACATCTAGTGGAAGCCTTAGGAAGTGGTATTTTCGGTATTTTCTTTGTAATGCGTTATTGTTAGTTGGACACTTCTGTGCCGCATGGCCAGCTTTGTTAGCTAATTCCACAGATGAAGACGACATTCTACAACCGAACAACGATTATTCTGGACAAAGGACAACTTGTACAAGATTCTGATGGAAGCTCATCAAATAGTAGGAACAATTTATGATGTTAATTCGTATTTCTGTCGAAAAAGTTTAGACTTATATTCCGCCATTATTGTGGGCGCTGTCTCGCTATAACGTAAGCTGTATGTCGTACTAACGTTATTTTTTTAAATCTAACACAGCGGTTGCATTAAGAACTAGTGTATCTTTCATTTGCTGTCCAACCTGTATTTTTTAGTAAAGTTATTATTAGTTATTTGATTAGATTAGGTGCCTCTCCAAGATTTCTCCGGACAATATTTCTGCATTTTCACTACGTATTCACATTGTCAAACCACGAATTGTGCCGCTAAATATGCACATTTTCGAACAAACCATATATGTATTGTGTAATATGATGTTATAGGACTGTCATCTGATGAAGTTTGAGAAGGTTAGTGAAAAAATTAATATCTTTTGCTGGTTTATTCGCTATCGCTAACGTGCCTTGAATGAATGCGGCTGTGTGGTAGGCTATTGTAGTAAGCTAATATAATGCTATATTGTGTTTTCGCTGTAAAACACTTAAAAAATCTGAAATATTGGCTGGATTCACAAGATGTTTGTCTTTCATTTGCTGTACACTGTGTATTTTTCATAAATGTTGTGTAACTGGGAGTCTCGTGAGTGGAAACATCCGAAGATTATTAAATGTAAGCGATTAATTTTATTGCTTTTATGACTTTCGTGACCATGCTAATTTGGGGATAGCTGTTGTAGCATTGAAAGCTACACTCACAAAAGCTTGGATTTCTTTCGCTGTAAAATATAATTTCAAAATCTGACACGATAGGTGGATTAACAACAAGCTAAGCTGTGTTTTGGTATATTTCACTTGTGATTGCATGATTATATATATTTTTAGTAATATGTATGCATTTGGCGCCCTGCAGTTCTAGCGGTTGTTTAGGAAAGTGATCCCGTAAAAGGGATCCGTAGCGCAGAGAAGTTAAGAGGGCACGACAAAGCCTATTTCCCCTCAGAAGAATAACAGTTGTTTCAAAGAAACACCACACGCTCACAAACACACCCCAACGAACTAATTTATCTTGTGTGTAGAGAGAGAGAGAGGTACACAGATCAGAGAGACAGACAGACAGAGACAGAGATTTCATTAAAGGTAAATTACATTTTCTCTTTTTATATTTTCTTCTAAATCTTTATTCCAGAAATGCAAACATATTACTGTTATTAAAAGATACCATGCATTATTAAACTATACCACTTGTGTTTTTTTACTAAACATTACATATTATTAATAAACAATACTACACTTTAATAACCAATACATGTTTAAATGTATCATTATTTATTGTATGAACGATTGTTAATTATTATTTTCTAAGAAAATAAGGCTTTTTCTCCTTGATCAGGGTTTCTCGCTCTCTCTCTCTGCTTGTAACACCCATAGATTGTAACCTGACACCAACCATGCAGCCTGGCCTCAGACACACACAAACACACACATCCCAACGAACCATTGTGTCTTGTGCAGAGAGAGAGAGAGAGAGAGAGAGAGAGAGAGAGAGAAAGCTGTCATTCATTTATTAAGGTAAATACTATTTTATTTTTAAATCTTTTTATTTTCTTCTAAATCTTTAGTAAAGAAATGCATACATATTACAATTATGAAAAGTTCCATGTACAATATTAAACTATACCACTAATGTTTTTTTACAGAACCTTTATATGAATCATACATGTTATTATTACACAATACCACACGTTACTGCACAATACATGTTTATATGTATAATACTTTTTTGTAGGAAAGACTCTTTATTATTATTTTCTTAGAGAAAAAGATGAATCAGCATTTTCCTCTTTTTCAGGACCTATTGTAACCCGACACCCAATCAATCTCCAAATCCCCATCTTCAAGCTGTGAGGGCCTCAGACATTGCCTCTTCCACTCTGGCTCTCCATGGCCTTCCAGGTTTTGTATGTTTCCTTTTGATGATAGATCAACTTTCTTGCCATGAAGCCCAAGTTCTGTCTTTAGGACAGAATGGACCATCTTCGTAAGTGTTCACGATGGTGGACAAACTGTTGTACTTGTTTCATCATATCAACTACCTTAAATAAAAAACAGATAAGTAGAAAATAAAAATAACAAATAATTAAAGAGCAGCAGTGAAATTACAGTAGCGAGGCTTTATACACGGGGTACCGGTACAGAGTCAATGTGCGGGGGCACAGGTTAGTCGAGGTAATTGAGGTAATATGTACATGTAGTTAGAGTTAACTTCTCTGCGCTACGGATCCCTTTTACGGGATCACTTTCCTAAACAACCGCTAGAATTGCAATGTTAAAATGTTTTACAGCGAAAACACAATATGTGTTTCTATTAGCTAACCACAATAGCCAAACACACAACCGCATATTTTCACCATGTTTCCACCGCATAGGTAGCTTTCACAAAACCGACAAAATATAGATACAATTAGTCACTAACCAAGAAACAACTTCATCAGATGACAGTCTTATAACATGTTATACAATACATTTATGTTTTGTTCGAAAATGTGCATATTTGAGGTATAAATCATAGTTTTACATTGCAGCCACAATCACAAATAGCACCAAAGCAGCCAGAATAATTACAGAGAGCAACGTGAAACAAATAAATACTCATCATAAAACATTTATGAAAAATACATGGTGTACAGCAAATGAAAGATAAACATCTTGTGAATAAGGCCAATATTTCCGATTTTTTAAGTGTTTTACAGCGAAAACACAATATATATTTCTATTAGCTCACTACAGTAGCCAAACACACAACGCAATTTACTCCCCGCAAAAATAGCTTGCACAAAACCGACAAAATAGAGATAAAATTAATCACTAACCTTGAACAAATTCATCAGATGACAGTCTTATAACATCATGTTATACAATACAATTATGTTTTGTTCGAAAATGTGCATATTTAGAGCTACAAATCCTGATTATACATTGTGAATACGTAGCATCGATTCACCAGAATCTCCGGAGATATTTTGGACACTCACATAATCTGACCAAAGAACTCATCATAAACTTTACATAAAAATACTTGTTGTATGGCAAATGAAAGATACACTGGTTCTTAATGCAACCGCTGTGTTAGATTTAAAAAAATAACTTTACCATAACATACAGCTTGCGTTATTGTGAGACAGCGCTCACCAAAACGGCGGAGAATAGGAGTCAACATTTTACACAGAAATACGAAATAACATCATAAATGTTTTCTTACTTTTGCTGAGCTTCCATCAGAATGTTGTACAAGGAGTCCTTGGTCCAGAATAAATCGTTGTTTGGTTTTAGAATGTCCATTTCTTCTGTCGAATTCGCGCCACAATGCTAGCCAAGGTTGCTAACATGCCCATCTTCTCTTGACGCAAAGAAAGGAAAATTCCAAAAGTCCCAATAAACGTTGAATAAACTGATAAAACTCGGTTGAAAAAACCTACTTTATGATGTTATTATCATATGTATCAAATAAAATCAGAGCCGGAGATATTCGCCGTGTAAACCAAACGCTTTTCAGAAGACAATGTCGAGCTCCGCCGTGCGCCTTCGAAGACAAAGAAAATTCCGGACCTGTCACTCCAAAAGCTCTTGTTCGGCCTCAGATCAAGCTAGACACCCCATTCCACCTTCCACTGCCTGTTGACATCTAGTGGAAGGTGTATGAAGTGCATGCATATCGATAAATAAAAGCCAGTTGAATAGGCAGGCCCTGAAACAGAGCCTCGTTTTCAGATTTTTCACTTCCTGTATGGAAGTTTGCTGCAAAAGGAGTTCTGTTTCACTCACAGATATAATTCAAACAGTTTTAAAAACGTCTGTGTGTTTTCTATCCAATAGTAATAATAATATGTATATTGTATGATCTAGAAAAGAGTACGAGGCCGTTTCATTTGGGCACGATTCTTTCCAAAGTGAAAACAGCGCCCCCCTATTGACAAGGAGAGAAAAGGAAAACGGGGAGCCCCTATCTCGCGCGCAGGAACTATTCGCAGGACACTTGACTAGTTTTGAAAAAACTTGTTCATTTTTCAAAATATAAGCCTGAAACTATGTCTAAAGCCTGGTCACAGCCTGAGGAAGCCATTTGAAAAGGAATCTGGTTGATACCCCTTTAAATGGAGGTTAGACGGGCCAGGAAACAAAGATTTTTTTTTTAAATATCACTTCCGGGTTACTTTTTCTCAGGATTTCGCCCGCAGAATAAGTATTCTTATTCTCACAGACAATATTTTGACAGTTTTGGAAACTTTGGAGTGTTTTCAAATCAAGTTTATTTTATATAGCCCTTCGTACATCAGCTAATATCTCGAAGTGCTGTACAGAAACCCAGCCTAAAACCCCAAACAGCAAGCAATGCAGGTGTAGAAGCACGGTGGCTAGGAAAAACTCCCTAGAAAGGCCAAAATCTAGGAAGAAACCTAGAGAGGAACCAGGCTATGAGGGGTGGCCAGTCCTCTTCTGGCTGTGCCGGGTTGAGATTATAACAGAGCATGGCCAAGATGTTCAAAATGTTCATAAGTGACAAGCATGGTCAAATAATAATCAGGAATAAATGTCAGTTGGCTTTTCATAGCCGATCATTAAGAGTTGAAAGCAGCAGGTCTGGGACAGGTAGGGGTTCCATAACCGCAGGCAGAACAGTTGAAACTGGAACAGCAGCAAGGCCAGGTGGACTGGGGACAGCAAGGAGTCATCATGCCCGGTAGTCCTGACGTATGGTCCTAGGGCTCAGGTTCTCCGAGAGAGAGAGAAAGAAAGAGAGAAGGAGAGAATTAGAGAGAGCATACTTAAATTCACACAGGACACTGGATAAGACAGGAGAAGTACTCCAGATATAACCAACTGACCCTAGCCCCCCGACACAAACTACTGCAGCATAAATACTGGAGGCGGAGACAGGAGGGGTCAGGAGACACTGTGGCCCCATCCGATGATACCCCCGGACAGGGCCAAACAGGAAGGATATAACCCCACCCACTTTGCCAAAGCACAGCCCCCGCACCACTAGAGGGATATATTAAACCACCAATTTACAATCCAGAGACAATCTGTAAATTGTAAATTATCCTAATCTGTAAATGATATGCATATTCTACGATCTGGGCCAGAGAAAATGTCCGTTTACGTTGAGCACGTTATTTTAAAAAAATAAAAAATTTGACCCCGAGCGCTAAGAAGTTAAAGTGACTATGCATAGATAATAAACAGAGAGTGGGGCTCCAGAGTGGCGCAGCGGCCAGAGGTATCACTACAGACCTGATTCGATCCCGGGCTGAATCACATCGGCCTTTATCGGGAGTCCCATAGGGCAGCGCACAAATGTCCCAGCATTGTACGTGTTAGGGGAGGGATTGCCAGCGGTAAAACATCATTGTAAATAAGAATTCGTTCTTATCTGACTTGACTAACTAAATAAAACAATTATAAAGCAGCAGTGTAAAAGAGGGGAGGGGACAATGCAAATAGACTGGGTAGCCATTTGATAAGGTGTTCAGGAGTCTTATGGCTTGGGGGTAGAAGCTGTTTAGAAGCCTCTTGGATCTAGACCTAGTGCTCCGGTACCTATTGCTGTGCGGTAGCAGAGAGAAAACTCTGTGACTAGGGTGGCTGGAATCTTTGACAATTTTTAGGGCCTTCCTCTGACACTGTCTAGTATAGAGGTCCTGGATGGCAGGAAGCTTGGCTCCAGTGATATACTGGGCCGTACGCACTACCGTGCAATATATCAAAATAAAGCTTAACTTGTTGATAATCCAGCCAAGGTGTCAGATTTCAAAAAGGGTTTATGGCGAAAGCAAACCATGTGATTATCTGAGGACAGCGTCCAGCACACAAATGCATAACAAATTATTTTCAACCAGGGTGTTGCGACACAAAAGTCAGAAATAGCGATATAATATATGTCTTACCTTTCAAGATCTTCTTCTGTTGGCACTCCAAAAGGTCTGTTACATTACAAATGGTATTTTTGTTCGATAAATTCCTTCTTTATATCCATAAAATCTCAGTTTAGCTGGCGCGCTTCAGTCAATAATCCACTCGGTTTCCCTCTGTCAAAATGCATACAAAATGAATCCCAAATGTTACCAATAAACTTATCCAAACAAGTCAATCAACGTTTATAATCAATCCTTAGGTACCCTAATACGCAAGTGAACAATAAAATTTAAGACGGAGAATCGTTATTGTCTTTACCGGAGATAAACAAAAAGAACACACTCCCTCGGCCATGCGCTTGGAAACACTACAGCCAAAATGGGAGCCACTTAGAAAAACTACAACTTCTCCCTCATTTTTTCCAAAAACCAGCCTGAAACTCTTTCTAAAGACGGTTGACATCGAGTGGAAGCCCTAGGAACTGCAATCGGGGACGATTTCGCCCTATTATAACCATTTGATGGTTTGTCCTCGGGGTTTCGCCTGCCATTTCAGTTCAATTATAATCACAGACATTATTTTAACATTTTTTTAACCTCTCTGCGCACAGATCCATTAAGCGGGATCATTTTCCTAAACAACCTCTGACTTGCAAGGCGCCAAATTCAAAAATATTACTAAAAATATTTATAATCATGGAATCACAAGTGAAATATACCAAAACACAGCTTAGCTTGTTGTTAATCCACCTATCGTGTCAGATCATGAAAATATGCTTTACAGTGAAAGCAATCCAAGCGTTTGTGAGTGTATCTATCAATGCTAGAACAGCTAGCCTTAATTAGCTTGGTCACGAAAGTCAGAAAAGCAATAAAATGAATCGCTTACCTTTGATAATCTTCGGATGTTTGTACTCACGAGACTCCCAGTTACACAATAAATGTTATTTTTGTTCGATAAATATTACACGCCATTTGGGTTGCGCGTTATGTTCAGTAAACCACAGGCTCGATCCGGTCCTGAAAGTCAGAAGAAAATTCCAAAAAGTATCAGATTAAAAAATATTACAAAAAATATTTATAATCATGCAATCACAAGTGAAATATACCAAAACACACCTTAGCTTGTTGTTAATCCACCTATCGTTATCAATCACTAGACAAAAAAGTAAGAACAGCTAGCCCCAAATTAGCATGGTCACAAAAGTCAGAAAAGCAATAAAATTAATCGCTTACCTTTGATAATCTTCGGATGTTTGCACTCATGAGACTCCCAGTTACACAATAAATGTTATTTTTGTTCGATAAATATTAGTTTTATAACAAAAAAACGCCATTTGGGTTGCGCGTTATGTTCAGAAAACCACAGCCTCGTTCCGTTCCTGAAAGGCAGACGAAAATTCCAAAAAGTATCCGTAATGTTCGTAGAAACATGTCTAATGTTTTTATAATCAATCCTCAGGTTGTTTTTAACCTGTTTGGGCTGCAGGGGCAGTATTGAGTAGCCAGATAAAAGGTGCCCATTTCAAACGGCCTCGTACTCAATTCTTGCTCGTACAATATGCATATTATTATTACTATTGGATAGAAAACACTCTCTAGTTTCTAAAACCGTTTGAATTATATCTGTGAGTAAAACAGAACTCATTTGGCACAAACTTCCTGACCAGGAAGTGGAAAATCTGAAATCGATGCTCTCTTCTAGGTCCTGCCTATAAATGGGCATGATACGTATTAGTATACATGCACGTCATACACCTTCCCCTGGATGTCAAGAGGCTGTGAGAGAAGAAATGGAGTGTTTATCTTGGTCTGAGTTGGAATAAATCGTCTTGGAATGACGTGTCACCCATTTCCTGTTTTCAGGAAGGCGCGAGGTTGGACCTGGAATTGCCTTCTGAAAAGCTTTCGTTATAGGCGACTACTATCTCCGGCTTTGATTTTATTTGATACATGTGACAATATCATCGTAAAGTATGTTTTTTCAATATAGTTTTATTAGATTTTTGAAATTTATTCGGGACGTTAGGCGTGTTGCGTTGTGTGCCTTTGTTCAGAAAGGAGAGCTTTGCGCCACTTGGCTAGTGCGCTTGCTAATTCAAGAGGGAAAAAAGACGTTCTAAATCCAAACAACGATTGTTCTTGACAAAGGACACCTTGTACAACATTCTGATGGAAGCTCATCAAAAGTAGGACCCATTTTATGAGGTTATTTCATATATCTGTCGAACTGTGTACTATTAGTTTTGCGCCCAGGTTTTGGGCACTCGGTCGCCATAACGTAAGCCTTATGTGGTAATGAAGTTATTTTTAGAATTCTAACACGGCGATTGCATTAAGAACTAGTGTATCTATCATTTCCTATACAACATGTATTTTTTAGTTATGTTTATGAATAGCTATTTGGTCAGAATATGTGTGTCAGAAAAAAATCCGGACGTTGTGGGAAAAAGTAGCTACGTTAGCACAATGTATAACCACTGATTTCAGCTCTAAATATGCACATTTTCGAACAAAACATAAGTGTATGTTTAAGGGATTGCCCCCCTTTTTCTCAATTTCCGCCTGAAAACATACCCTAATCTAACTGCTTGTAGCTCAGGCCTAGAAGGAAGGATATGCATATTCTTGGTATCATTTGAAAGGAAACATTCTGAAGTTTGTGTAAATGTGAATTGAATGTAGGAGAATATAACACAATAGATCTGGTAGAAGAAAATACAAGGAAATCAACAGACGTTTTTTGTTCTTTTACTGTTGTTGCATCGTTAAAAATCAACAAGAAAGGCCAAACATTCAGTTATGATACTGGGGATCATTTCAAATGAGAACATAGGTAGGCAACAGTATTTTACCAAAGTTTCAGATGGATACATTCAGGAATGAGTGAGGTACATGCCATTGAGCATGAGGTCAACCAGGTGTCCCTCACAAGTTTCCCAAATGTACCCAAGTGGCCGAATTGGTACAATGATACAATGATACAAAACCTATATACAAAATACAAAACAATTATTCTAACATACCCCAAAAAATATATATTTGAAAAATTCAAGAAAAAAAAATGAATATTTCAAAAAAATAAAAAAATAACAAGGGGAACTATTTACACTTCAAATGTTCAATCATGTGAAGACTCTCTGTCCTCTAAACAATGTTGCGCTCCTGATGCCATATCTCATAGCAGTCTCTCTCTGGTGTGAAACAGAGGGTCACAGCACAGGTGGTGCAGGTGACAGGGGACTTCTTGTGGCACAGGGCACAACGAAGCCGCCCTACTGTGCCCCTTTTTCCCCGAGGCACATCCCTGCCTGCAATGATGAACTTCAGCATGTGCGTACCGCTGGTTGGAGCAGAAGGGACAGAGGTAGAGGGGACAGAAGGTGCTACAGTGTTCTTGCTGTAGTTAGCAAGCTCCTGGATGAGCTGCTCCCTAAAGGGTAGCTGTGAGATGGGGGGCTGTCCACAGTTCTTGGCCATTTCCTTCTGGAGGATGAAGGAATTCACCACAGCAATGTCAATAAAATGATAGAACAGCGTTTTGTACCATTTCATGGTCTTGTGAAGGACATTATAATATCCTATCAGCGCATCCGATAGGTCTACACCCCCCATGCTCTTGTTGTAATCCCTCACAGCATCTGGAATGGGGACATTTCTGGCAGTCCAAGCGCCTGTAGGACCTTTCAAACGTCGAACAACGTGATCCCCACCGAACGACTTGTGAATAGTGGAACACATGACTACCTCTCGAGTGTCCATCCACTTCACAAACAGCAAACCATCTTCACGGATCCATCTCATGGTACCCCGCTCAGCCCGCTTAGGCATGTCGTTTACCCTGGTTTTTGGAAAACCCACTCGGTTGGTCCGAATGGTGCCACAGGCCCACATCTCCAGCTTCCTCAGGTCTGTGAACAGGGTAGGGCTTGTGTAGAAGTTGTCTACAAATAGTTTGTAGCCCTTCCCCAGCAGCTGGAAATCTAATAACTGCATCACAGAATCATAACTGAGTCCCTTACCGCTCGCACAAGTGTTCTTCCCCTCATAGACAAAAAAATTGCACGTGTATGCACACGCAGAATCGGCCAAAACAAACAGCTTGTATCCCCATTTTGTCGGTTTGTTGCGCATGTACTGTTTTAGGCCAATTCTGGCCTTTGAGGCTACCATTCTCTCATCTATGGAAAGGTTCTGGGCGGGCTGAAAATAGGTCTTGCATGCCTCAACGATATCGTGGTAGAGAGGTTTGATCTTGCAGAGCTTATCAAACCCTGCTGTGCCTCGTTTCGCCTCGTTGTCCTTATCAACCTCTGGGTCACTAATGTGAAGTGCCCGTGAAATTGTCAGAAACCTAGTACAAGACATGACCGTTGAGGGGAAAGGCAGTTGATAGAGGGGTGCAGTTTTCCAGTAGTCTTTCAGGGTTTTCAACTTCACCAGCCCCATGTAAATGACCATAGACAGGTAGCAAAACAGATCTGAAATGGAAATGTCCTTCCATGCCTCTGTCTTGCCTTCCTGCTTCTTAGCCCCATATTTATTAGTGTTCATCACCAGGGTATCAACAACTGCCGAGGTGAAGAACAACTGGAAAAGTTGCATGGGGCTGTATTTAGAAGTTGGGTCCAATTGAGGGCCTACTGGGCGTTTTGGGCGGAAAAGTGGAGGTGGTGGGGCCACATCCTCCTCAAGAACAGTGTGCCAACGGTCCTCCTCCGCTCTGGCAGGTTCCACGCTGGACGGTTCCACGCTGCCCTTCCTCCGCTTCCTTGCCGCCGGCTTACCACCCCTTGATGGCCGGGCGGGAGTAGGTGTGGTGCCGGATACAGCAGGGGTCCAGCTGGATGGACCAGCTTCAGTGGGGGATTTGCAGCTTGGCTCCCAATCAGAATCGCTGCGACTGTGAAATAAAGACAGACACCTATTAGAAATACACAATTTGTGACCATGGTGAGCTTTTGCCTATTGCAGTATGTGTGTGTGTAATTAGCACCTATTAGAAATACACAATTTGTGACCATGGTGAGCTTTTGCCTATTGCAGTATGTGTCTGTATAATTATTACCTATTATAGAAGCACAATTTGTGACCATGGTGAGGTTTTGTCCATTGCATTATGTGTCTGTGTAATTATTACCTATTATAGAAGCACAATTTGTGACCATGGTGAGGTTTTGTCCATTGCATTATGTGTCTGTATAATTATTACCTATTATAGAAGCACAATTTGTGACCATGGTGAGGTTTTGTCCATTGCATTATGTGTCTGTGTAATTATTACCTATTATAGAAGCACAATTTGTGACCATGGTGAGGTTTTGTCCATTGCATTATGTGTCTGTATAATTATTACCTATTATAGAAGCACAATTTGTGACCATGGTGAGGTTTTGTCCATTGCATTATGTGTCTGTGTAATTATTACCTATTATAGAAGCACAATTTGTGACCATGGTGAGGTTTTGTCCATTGCATTATGTGTCTGTGTAATTATTACCTATTATAGAAGCACAATTTGTGACCATGGTGAGGTTTTGTCCATTGCATTATGTGTCTGTATAATTATTACCTATTATAGAAGCACAATTTGTGACCATGGTGAGGTTTTGTCCATTGCATTATGTGTCTGTGTAATTATTACCTATTATAGAAGCACAATTTGTGACCATGGTGAGGTTTTGTCCATTGCATTATGTGTCTGTGTAATTATTACCTATTATAGAAGCACAATTTGTGACCATGGTGAGGTTTTGTCCATTGCATTATGTGTCTGTATAATTATTACCTATTATAGAAGCACAATTTGTGACCATGGTGAGGTTTTGTCCATTGCATTATGTGTCTGTGTAATTATTACCTATTATAGAAGCACAATTTGTGACCATGGTGAGGTTTTGTCCATTGCATTATGTGTCTGTATAATTATTACCTATTATAGAAGCACAATTTGTGACCATGGTGAGGTTTTGTCCATTGCATTATGTGTCTGTGTAATTATTACCTATTATAGAAGCACAATTTGTGACCATGGTGAGGTTTTGTCCATTGCATTATGTGTCTGTGTAATTATTACCTATTATAGAAGCACAATTTGTGACCATGGTGAGGTTTTGTCCATTGCATTATGTGTCTGTATAATTATTACCTATTATAGAAGCACAATTTGTGACCATGGTGAGGTTTTGTCCATTGCATTATGTGTCTGTGTAATTATTACCTATTATAGAAGCACAATTTGTGACCATGGTGAGGTTTTGTCCATTGCATTATGTGTCTGTATAATTATTACCTATTATAGAAGCACAATTTGTGACCATGGTGAGGTTTTGTCCATTGCATTATGTGTCTGTGTAATTATTACCTATTATAGAAGCACAATTTGTGACCATGGTGAGGTTTTGTCCATTGCATTATGTGTCTGTGTAATTATTACCTATTATAGAAGCACAATTTGTGACCATGGTGAGGTTTTGTCCATTGCATTATGTGTCTGTATAATTATTACCTATTATAGAAGCACAATTTGTGACCATGGTGAGGTTTTGTCCATTGCATTATGTGTCTGTATAATTATTACCTATTATAGAAGCACAATTTGTGACCATGGTGAGGTTTTGTCCATTGCATTATGTGTCTGTGTAATTATTACCTATTATAGAAGCACAATTTGTGACCATGGTGAGGTTTTGTCCATTGCATTATGTGTCTGTGTAATTATTACCTATTATAGAAGCACAATTTGTGACCATGGTGAGGTTTTGTCCATTGCATTATGTGTCTGTATAATTATTACCTATTATAGAAGCACAATTTGTGACTTTATATTTCATGTCCTAGTCATATTTTTATATAAGGCAAATAAAATACAAATATCTCAAACAACTCAAATGAATTATATTTGATATTACTAATTCCAAACAACGTTACTCACCGATCCAAAACTGGGTCTTCACCGTGTAGAAACATGTCTTCAAATTCTGAATCAACGGATTCAATCTCACTGGAATCAATTAGATGTTCACTTTCACTTTCACGGTCTATTTCACCAATTATATCGTGCACATCTGTGTACTTGGTCTTGGTCTTTGATTTGGCTGATTTATTTGCCATAATTGTGCCTTGAAAATGCTCCAAAAAAAACTTTTGCGGCGCGTAAAACGGCGAGCTCCTTCTTGTCTGATTTTCAATGGGGAATAGCTGCGTGTACGCATGGCTTTACAACGAAGCCTATTATTTCCGGGTAGAACCATTTGATGTCCCCATGTACCTCTGCTCATTGGCTATCTATCCAGCTAGATTTCAAGAAGATCAGTGGTCATTGGTCCGAAATACAGTCAATCAACGAAGAACAGGTCAATCGATTGGCGCGTAATGACGTCGTTGTTAGGTGTGTTCAAATCAAATTTCTTCGGTCAATATGTCCCGGGAAAAGAACCACGATGTTTGGTTGTTTTACTAACAAGCCGAGGATTGCAATGAGACCGAACATGACTTGATAAACGTCCGTTTAGAGTGAGTAATTACAATGAATGTTACGTCCAAAGCTGAAGGAGCTGAATTTTCCACACAAGCCGTTTACAAAATGTTTCGTGTTAGGCTATAAAAATGGATTATATCGAACAAAACGCCACTTCATTGTTTCGTCGTGACCTTTAGGATTGCCAAAAGAAGAAAATTTCCTAAGGTAATTGATGACTTTTATTGCTATTTCAGACTTTCGTGACTAATGTACTTTGTTGTAACTGTACCTAATGTGTTGTTTACTGATCGATAATCGCTTTTGCAGTGAAGCTTTTCGAAATCGGACATATTGGCTAGATTAACAAGAGGTATAGCTTTGATATGGTGTATAACACTTCTGATTTAATTGAAGCTAAATATTTATAATTATGACATTTCGCCATTTTTTTTTTTTTTTTTGTGAAACGTGCCGCTAGCGGCACCCCAATCCTAGACAGGATAACCTGATGTTATAGGACTGTCATCTGATGAAGAATATCAAGGTTAGTCAAAAATTATATATCTTTTACTGGTTTGTTACGATCGCTAACTTTTGCTGCTGGGAAATGGCTTGTGTTTCTGGCTATTGTGGTAAGCTAATATAACGCTATATTGTGTTTTCTCTGTAAAACACTTAATAAATCGGAAATATTGGCTGGAATCACAAGATGCCTGTCTTTCATTTGCTGTACACTATGTATTTTTCAGAAATGTTTTATGATGAGTATTTAGGTATTTGGCGTTGGTGTCTGTAATTATTCTGTCTGCTTTCGGTGCAATTTCTGATTGTAGCTGCAATGTAAACTATGATTTATACCTGAAATATGCACATTTTTCGAACAAAACATAGATTTATTGAATAACATGTTATAAGACTGTCATCTGATGAAGTTGTTTGTTGGTTAGTTTGGTTGGTTCTTGGTTAGTTAGGTTGGCTTTGTGCATGCTACCTGTGCTGTGAAAAATGTCTGTCCTTTTTTGTATTTGGTGGTGAGCTAACATAAATATACGTGCTGTTTTCGCTGTAAAACATTTTAAAAATCGGACATGTTGGCTGGATTCACAGGATGTGTACCTTTCATTTGCTGTATTGGACTTGTTAATGTGTGAAAGTTAAATATTTATAAAAAAAAATATTTTGAATTTCGCGCCCTGCACTTGAAGTGGCTGTTGTCATATTGTGGGCGGCCTCGGGCTTGCAGCCAGAAGAAGTTAACATACATAATCGATAATATTTCACCGGACGGTAACCTATTCAATAAAAGAGAGAAAGAAAATGTCTAGCTACCCCTCTCGCGCGCAGGAACTAATCAAAGGACACCTGACTAGTTTTGAAAAATCTCGCTCATTTTTTCAAAATAAAAGCCTGAAACTATGTCTAAAGCCTGGTCACAGCCTGAGGAAGTCATTGGAAAAGGAATCTGGTTGATACCCCTTTAAATGGAGGTTAGACGGGCCAGGAAACAAATATATTTTTTTTAAATATCACTTCTGGGTTACTTTTTCTCAGGATTTCGCCCGCAGAATAAGTATTCTTATTCTCACAGACAATATTTTGACAGTTTTGGAAACTTTGGAGTGTTTTCTATCCTAATCTGTAAATGATATGCATATTCTATGATCTGGGCCAGAGAAAATGTCCGTTTACGTTGGGCACGTTATTTAAAAAAAAAAAAAAATTTGACCCCGAGCGCTA
The DNA here is from genome assembly GCF_016432855.1 of Salvelinus namaycush. NCBI lineage: Eukaryota > Metazoa > Chordata > Actinopteri > Salmoniformes > Salmonidae > Salvelinus > Salvelinus namaycush. The sequence continues at coordinate 8,550,180 of NC_052325.1, forward strand.
AGAAGTTAAAGTGACTATGCATAGATAATAAACAGAGAGTGGGGCTCCAGAGTGGCGCAGCGGTCAAAGGCACTGCATCGCAATGCCAGAGGTATCACTACAGACCCTGATTCGATCCCGGGCTGAATCACATCGGCCTTTATCGGGAGTCCCATAGGGCAGCGCACAAATGTCCCAGCATTGTACGTGTTAGGGGCGGGATTGCCAGCGGTAAAACATCATTGTAAATAAGAATTCGTTCTTATCTGACTTGACTAACTAAATAAAACAATTATAAAGCAGCAGTGTAAAAGAGGGGCGGGGACAATGCAAATAGACTGGGTAGCCATTTGATAAGGTGTTCAGGAGTCTTATGGCTTGGGGGTAGAAGCTGTTTAAAAGCCTCTTGGATCTAGACCTAGTGCTCCGGTACCTATTGCTGTGCGGTAGCAGAGAGAAAACTCTGTGACTAGGGTGGCTGGAATCTTTGACAATTTTTAGGGCCTTCCTCTGACACTGTCTAGTATAGAGGTCCTGGATGGCAGGAAGCTTGGCTCCAGTGATATACTGGGCCGTACGCACTACCATAAGTAAGTGCCATGTGGTCGGAGGCCGAGTAGTTGCCTTACCAGGCAGTGATGCAACCAGTCAGGATGCTCTCGATGGTGCAGCTGTAGAACTTTTTGAGGATCTGAGGACACATGCCAAATATTTTCAGTCTCCTGAGGGGAAATAGGCTTTGTCGTGCCCTCTCAACTTCTTTGGGATAGGTTGGAAGGTAGCGTCCCACCTGGCCAACATCCGGTGAAATGGCAGAGCGCCAAATTCAAATTAAATTACTATAAATATTAAACTTTCATGAAATCACAAGTGCAATATATCAAAATAAAGCTTAACTTGTTGATAATCCAGCCAAGGTGTCAGATTTCAAAAAGGGTTTATGGCGAAAGCAAACCATGCGATTATCTGAGGACAGCGTCCAGCACACAAATGCATAACAAATTATTTTCAACCAGGGTGTTGCGACACAAAAGTCAGAAATAGCGATATAATATATGTCTTACCTTTCAAGATCTTCTGTTGGCACTCCAAAAGGTCTGTTACATTACAAATTGTATTTTTGTTCGATAAATTCCTTCTTTATATCCATAAAATCTCAGTTTAGCTGGCGCGCTTCATTCAATAATCCACTCGGTTTCCCTCTGTCAAAATGCATACAAAATGAATCCCAAACGTTTCCAATAAACTTATCCAAACAAGTCAATCAACGTTAATAATCAATCCTTAGGTACCCTAATACGCAAGTGAACAATAAAATTTAAGACGGAGAATCGTTATTGTCTTTACCGGAGATAAACAAAAAGAACACACTCCCTCGGCCATGCGCTTGGAAACACTACAGCCAAAATGGGAGCCACTTAGAAAAACTACAACTTCTCCCTCATTTTTTCCAAAAACCAGCCTGAAACTCTTTCTAAAGACGGTTGACATCGAGTGGAAGCCCTAGGAACTGCAATCGGGGATGATTTCGCCCTATTATAACCATTTGATGGTTTGTCCTCGGGGTTTCGCCTGCCATTTCAGTTCTGTTATACTCACAGACATTATTTTAACATTTTTTTAACCTCTCTGCGCACAGATCCCATTAAGCGGGATCATTTTCCTAAACAACCTCTGACTTGCAGGGCGCCAAATTCAAAAATATTACTAAAAATATTTATAATCATGGAATCACAAGTGAAATATACCAAAACACAGCTTAGCTTGTTGTTAATCCACCTATCGTGTCAGATCATGAAAATATGCTTTACAGCGAAAGCAATCCAAGCGTTTGTGAGTGTATCTATCAATGCTAGAACAGCTAGCCTTAATTAGCTTGGTCACGAAAGTCAGAAAAGCAATAAAATGAATCGCTTACCTTTGATAATCTTCGGATGTTTGTACTCACGAGACTCCCAGTTACACAATAAATGTTATTTTTGGTCGATAAATATTACACGCCATTTGGGTTGCGCGTTATGTTCAGTAAACCACAGGCTCGTTCCGGTCCTGAAAGTCAGAAGAAAATTCCAAAAAGTATCAGATTAAAAAATATTACAAAAAATATTTATAATCATGCAATCACAAGTGAAATATACCAAAACACACCTTAGCTTGTTGTTAATCCACCTATCGTTATCAATCACTAGACAAAAAAGTAAGAACAGCTAGCCCCAAATTAGCATGGTCACAAAAGTCAGAAAAGCAATAAAATGAATCGCTTACCTTTGATAATCTTCGGATGTTTGCACTCATGAGACTCCCAGTTACACAATAAATGTTATTTTTGTTCGATAAATATTAGTTTTATAACAAAAAAACGCCATTTGGGTTGCGCGTTATGTTCAGAAAACCACAGCCTCGTTCCGTTCCTGAAAGGCAGACGAAAATTCCAAAAAGTATCCGTAATGTTCGTAGAAACATGTCAAATGTTTTTTATAATCAATCCTCAGGTTGTTTTTAACTTCTTATGGCTGCAAGCCCGATGTCGGTACATTATCCGGTGAAATTTCATAATGACTAACTTATATACAACGTCGTAACATGAAACATTCTTGAAAATGCAAGTGTCTTACATGCTTCAAAAGATTAGAATCTTGCTAATCAAACTACGTTTTCAGATTTAAAATAGCTATTACAGAGAACAAATGCCATGCTTTTGTTTGAGAAGAGCGATCAACAACAACAAACATTTTCCGCCATGACACGTTTGACAAATTCACTTCTGAAGGTAAAATTATGACTTACATTCTGATATCTTGCCCGAGGGTCCCAGTGATCAAACAAAGTGCCGTTTTCTTTGATAAAATCCATTTTTGTAGCCTAAAACGAAACATTTAGGATAACGTTTGCCTCGCGATTTCCATCTCTATCAACTTTTTACGGCGCATTCGACGCAATTACATACAGTAAACAATCATTTATCTAGTCATGGTTGGTTTCATTGTAATCCTCTGGATGTTTGCAACCCAGTCAGACTTAACTGTTTTTTTTGCGGTGAGTATTGACCGAAGTGAGCTGATTTGACGACAACAAGCAATGACATGTTTGCGCACCAGTAATACTGGCGAAGCGTCGTTGATTGACTGTATTTCTGCCCAATGACCACAGATCTTCTTGAAATCTAGCTGGATCGATAGCCAATGAGTAGAGGTAAATGCCAGTATGTGATGTTATGGGTTGGACCACCATCCTTTGTTAGTGAAGGCATGCGCAACACGCGTTCTTTCGCCATCGACCATCATCCTAGTTGCACCACAGCTCATTACGCACGGAATTGTTTGGAAAGTTTTGAAAGTAGTTTTTGTAAAGTGTTATTTGTAAGATTTCATTGTAGGCATCATGGCCAACAAATCTGGAAAAGTTCAATCGAAGTCTAAATATACAGATTTGCACCAGATTCTTGATGAGATTGATAGAGAAAGTGACACGGAATTTTTATTTGAAGAATCGATGAGTGAACACAGTTATGATTCCAACATCGAGGAGCTTTTTCTGCAAGGACAGGACGCAATTCTCGACCGGTAAGTGCTAATGCCGTTGTTTGAAATATAAATATTATTATTTCGTTATTTTTTGCAAAAAAAAAATTTTTTTTTTTTTGTTGTTGCAATTTGCAATGAAATGTGTGATGAAATGGGTAAAGTACACATTGGCTATACATAGTGTATGTATGTATGCATATATATATATATTCCATGTCAGATATATATATATTTTCCATTTTTTATTCAACTGGAATAAAAGAGACACACATGGGCACATAAGCCACGTGTGTGTGTTTGTTTGGGTGTGTGTGTATATGTATGTGTATGTGATGTATGTATGTATATATGTATGTATATATATATATATATATATATATATATGCCATGTCAGATATATATATTTTCCATTTTTTATTCAACTGGAATAAAAGAGACACACATGGGCACATAAGCCACATGTGTGTGTGTTTGTTTGGGTGTGTGTGTATATGTATGTGTATGTGATGTATGTATGTATGTATATATGTATGTATATATATATATATATATATGCCATGTCAGATATATATATTTTCCATTTTTTATTCAACTGGAATAAAAGAGACACACATGGGCACATAAGCCACGTGTGTGTGTGTGTGTTTGTTTGGGTGTGTGTGTATATGTATGTGTATGTGATGTATGTATGTATGTATGTGTATGTGATGTATGTATGTATGTATATATATATGGAATGGAATAAAACAGAAAACACATGGCCACTGCTACTCCTCTCCATTTCCATATGAAATAGCAATTGGGTGCTGTTGGGAGGAGGGCAGGCCCAAAACAATGGCCGCAGTTGAATGGAACAGCACTTCACCATAGTGAAGTATTCTATACAATACATATCTGTTTATTTCATGTGATGATAAAAGGCTCATACAATACAAATAATTGTTTTATGTTTTCTTTCACAGTGATAGCGGCTCCGACTGGGAGCCTCCGGTGCCAAGGTGCCCATCCCCCACTGAAGCGGGTTCATCCAGCCGGACTCCTGCTGTCTCTGGCTCCACACCTACCCCCGCCCGGCCATCTAGAGGTGGGAAGAGGGTACCAAAGAAGCGGAGGAAGGGAAGTATGGAACCTGCTGGTAGAGAGGTAGAGGGGCAATGGCACTCTGTGCTGGAGGAAGATGTGGAGCCCCGTGCTCCAATTTTCCGACCTAAACGGCAACCGGGACCCCAACTGGATATGACTTCGAAGTATAGCCCGATGCAACTTTTCCAACTGTTTTTCACCCCGGCAGTTGTTGATTCCCTTGTTTGTAATACTAACAAGTATGGGGCTAGGAAGCAAGCAGGAAAGAAACAGGCATGGAAGCCCATTTCCATGTCAGACATTTTCTGCTACCTTTCGCTGGTAATTTACATGGGGCTGGTGAAGTTCAAAACCCTAAAGGATTACTGGAAAACATCCGAACTCTATCAACTGCCTTTCCCCCCCACTGTCATGTCCTCTACAAGGTTTTTAAATATCTCACGGGCGCTGCACATCAGTGACCCAGAAGTTGATGAGGAGAATGACAGGAGGAGAGGCACCGCACGGTTTGACAGGCTCTGCAAAGTCAAACCTCTCTACCACAGCATGGTTGAGGCTTGCAAGACCCATTTTCAGCCCGCACAGAATTTGTCCATAGATGAAAGGATGGTAGCCTCAAAGGCCAGAATTGGCCTAAAACAATACATGCGTAACAAGCCAACTAAGTGGGGTTACAAGCTGTTTGTTTTGGCTGATTCTGTGTGTGCATACACATGCAATTTTTTTGTCTATGAGGGGAAGAACACTTGTGCAACTGGTAAGGGACTTAGCTATGACTCTGTGATGGCGTTACTGGATTTCCAACTGCTGGGGAAGGGCTACAAACTCTTTGTGGACAACTTTTACACAAGCCCTACCCTGTTTGCAGACCTGAGGAAGCGGGAGGTGTGGGCTTGTGGCACTATTCGGACCAACAGAGTGGGCTTTCCAAAGACAAAGGTAAATGACATGCCTAAGCGGGCTGAGCGGGGTACCATGCGATGGATCCGTGAAGATGGCCTGCTGTTTGTGAAGTGGATGGACACTCGAGAGGTGGTGATGTGTTCCACTATTCACAAGTCATTCAATGGCGACCATGTCAGTAGGCGTGTAAAAGATGCTTTGGGTACGTAAAGGTAACGTAAGGGTAATGGCGGACTGAAGGGATTTATGTAGAGCACCTCAAGATAAAACATAATATTCGAAATATCTGCTAAATTAGACTAAAATATTAGCACTACTTAATCTGGTGAGTGATAACCTTCAATCTGGACAATAACACAAAACAAATCCTAAAACTAGAGACATTTATCGACAAATATTACGAAAACAGGCAACAACCAAACATGACGGAGAGTAAGACAGGGGAACCGATTACAAAACGAAAACGTGACTCTTCTACAGACACTGATGATTTAATATTCTCACCACCGGGAATGGTAAAGGTCGAAACCGATCTGTTAAAATCAATAAATGACAAACTGGGTATACTTGAATTAGTTAGTAAGGATATAAAAGAGTTGAAGGCAAGTCTAGAGATGAGTGATGAAAAAGCTGCGACATTGGAGAAGCAAACACACGCGCTAAAAGGGACAGTCAATAAGATTGAAACCGAAATGAATGGAATTAAAAAGGAGAGCACCGTTCTGAAGGAAACCTTACTGGACATACAAACTAGATCCATGAGAGAGAATTTGGTACTTACAGGTATCCAAGAAAAAGAAGGAGAAGTTCCTGAATCTATAGTTAGAGAGTTCCTCCTTACAGCGCTTCAGATTCCACGCGAAGTTATCGACAAAATCCAACTTGAACGCGTTCACCGCTTCGGACAGAGAGGGCAGAGGTACGAACGCCCAATCGTTGCCAAATTTGCTTCATTTAAAGATAAAATAATGGTTAAAAGCCTGGGTAAAAGACTTGCTGGGACCAAAATTGGCATGAATGATCAGTTTCCGAAGGAAATTGCAGAACGGCGCAAAGTTCTGTATCCAATTTTCAAAGAAAATAGATTAAAAGTGAAACGAGTAGCTCTCGTCGTTGATAAACTATATATTGAAAACCAGTTGTTCAGAGACACAAAGACTACTCCATGGTTATTTTAAAAATTACAAAGTTCTCATAGACGAGGGAAATAAACACAATTCAAGCCCGGTTACTGATTGTAACAATACAATAAAAAATATAGCTTTTCTATAAATCTTCACATATAACTAATTGAACACACAAGCACTAATTCAACATAGTGAAGATAAAAACTAAGTAAACAGAAGGCACAGTATGTGTGGATGGTATGGTTTGTGTTTATTTTTTATTTTATTTGTTATGTTTGGAAAGTTGAGTGAGTGAGTAATGAAATGGTTGCATATCCCAGAGCCAATGTATTGCTGTGAGCCGGGTATGAGAGGGCTTTCAATGTTGTTCAGATGATGGATATACTTTTATAATGAATTATATGTCTTATTTATTTATTGTCCTATCATGGAGAACTACATTTTTTATTTATTTTTTTATAAATTATATCTAATTATTTATTATCCTATTTTAATGGTACGGTCCATGGCACTATACCCTAGACACCCACCTGAATGACCCAGATACTAAGGAGAAGTCCCTAACTGTTTTATGTGCCCGCTGTAAGCGGTCTGTATGCAGCTAAAATGAGGTCAGAGACCAAGAGCAGCACTGCCCCCTCAAGATTCTGAGCCTGCTTGGCAGGGTTGGTCCTGCAAAGCCAAAGCCCCATAAAGGGAGAGCATAATATACAAGGAAATTCTCAAAGCTGCTAATGAGAACCTTGACGACCTTGTACCTAGCCGGTGGGGATTCCGGTGGGGTGCCCCCACCCAGGCAGTGGCAGTGCTGGCAACACTAGCTGCAGTAACCCATGGGGAGGGGGTCACACTCGGACATTCAGAGAGGGGGTATATTATTGTGGCCCTGGCGGCACAAAATCAAAGTCGGACTGCATGGAGATGCGTGGGGACATGGTCATGACGGGTGGCCATATTGTGGGTGTTTCAGGAATAAGGTGTACATTTGACCTCCATTATCTAGGATATGACAATGGTAAATAAATCTCTCAATTTTTGCTAATTTTTTGTGCGGTCTTGCAGGCCTTCTCATGCAACTGCAAGTGCATTTGTAAATCATGACCCATCTTGAGTTGGGCTCTGGGATGGTGCAATTGTTGAGAAAGTGAGCTTATGGTTGTGTGGGGGTAAGGGCTGAGTGTGTGTGGGTGTATGTGTGTATCCCACAACTGTTGCGAAGGAAGAAGTAAAAGATGTTAGGGACAATAGAGGATGATCCACAGATATATATAATACAAATCGAGGTGAGGGCAATGGAAATGCATATGGCAATTGATCTTCTTCAATTCGGTAAATGGCACTGTATGCTCTTTTCAAAGAATGGATCCCAGTCGGTTCAGGGCTATGGGATACAGGGGGTCGAGGGTGGTCTGCCGGGCATTGGGATGACAAGCCATCTCGAGATGAGGCCTTTTAGCGGGTGGAATAGTAGGGACCAATTGGAGGTTTACTTAGTAGAAATGCAAATATCATGGTACAACTATATAGACACTCAATCATTATGTTACTTTTTAATAGTACGTTTACAAAAATATATTCTGATTAAAAGAATGAAAGGTGTGTCTCATTATGGTAAGTGGTGAAATAAGTATAGCCAGTTACAATTGTAATGGCTTAGCAGATAATAAGAAAAGACGATCAGTATTTACCTGGCTAAAAGAGAAGGATTATAATATCTATTGTTTACAGGAAACCCATTCAACAGTTTTAGATGAAGTTTTGTGGAAAAAGAACTGGGGGGGAAAAATATATTTCTCCCATGGGCAAAGAAATTCAAAAGGGGTGATGGTTTTAATTAACAATAATTTTGATCCAAATGTGCAAATTGTCCAAACAGATCCTCAAGGTAGATGGATTATTTTAAATATGTTATTGGACAATAAACAAATATGGCTTGTTAACCTATACGGTCCGAATAATGATGATCCAAGCTTCTTTGAAAATATATATAAGAATTTATCAACTCTACAAGCAACACTAGACTCTATTATTATAGTGGGAGATTTTAATACGGTCTTAAATACCTCTATAGACCGGAAAGGAAATCACACTACAAACTATCACCCTCAGGCACTTAAGGAAATCATGAATGTCATGGATATATTGGAATTAGTGGATATATGGAGACTTAAATACCCTGATTTAGTGAGATATACATGGCGGAGGCTGAATCAAGCTAGTCGTCTTGACTACTTTCTTATACCATTCTCTCTGGCACCAAAAGTAAAAAAAGTGTTGATAGGGGACAGAATGCGGTCGGATCATCACATAATTGGCATATATATTTCTCTTACAGAATTTCCACGTGGGCGAGGATATTGGAAATTTAATCAAAGTCTACTAGATGATAAATTGTTTAGAACTAGGACAGAAGATTTTATAACTGACTTTTTCAGACATAACATAGGTACAGCAGATCCCCTTATTGTATGGGACACTTTTAAGTGTGCCTTTAGAGGCCATGCAATTCAGTACTCATCTATAAAACAAAGGGAATTTAGATCAAAAGAGTCCATATTAACAAAGGAAATTGAAGGACTAACAGTACAGTTAGATAGCAATAAAAACGGTACCATAGAGGCACAGAATAAGTTAGAGGAAAAACAAAAAGAAATGGAGGAACTTATTCAAGAAAGATCCAGTGTAATATATTATAAAAATAAAGCGAACTGGATGGAATATGGGGAAAAATGCACCAAATTCTTTTTCAATCTTCAATATAGAAATGCTACCAAAAAAAATGTATTAAAACTTGTTACAAATGATGGAGTCACGCATGATTCACCAAATGATATTTTGAAAGAGGAAGTAAAGTACTTTAAGAATATGTTTTCGTTTCAGGCTCCTCCATCTCCACTAACTGAAACTAATTGTATGGATTTTTTTCCTATTAATAATGTAAAATTAACATCTGTACAGAAAGACTCATGTGAAGGCCAAATTACAGAGGAGGAACTGCTTGATGCAATTGGGGCCTTTAAGGATGGGAAAACTCCAGGGCTGGATGGCATACCAGTGGAAGTATACAAAACTTTTTTTGATATACTCAAAGGACCATTATTAGCTTGTTTTAACCACTCCTATATAAATGGTAGATTATCAGACACGCAACAAGAAGGTCTGATATCGTTATTACTGAAACAGGACCCAAGTGGTATATATAAAGATCCAGTCCAATTAAAAAATTGGAGACCTCTTACACTTCAGTGTTGTGATGCAAAAATCCTAGCAAAATGCTTGGCGCATAGAATAAAAAAAGTTTTGTCAGATATTATTCATCCTAATCAGACAGGTTTTTTACATGGACGATACATTGGAGATAATATAAGGCAAGTACTGGAAACAATAGAACACTATGAAATATCGGGGACACCAGGTCTGGTTTTCATAGCTGATTTTGAAAAGGCTTTTGATAAAGTACGACTGGAGTTTATATATAAATGCCTAGAATATTTCAATTTTGGGGAATCTCTTATAAAATGGGTTAAAATTATGTATAGTAACCCTAGGTGTAAAATAGTAAATAATGGCTACATCTCAGAAAGTTTTAAACTATCTAGAGGAGTAAAACAAGGTTGTCCACTATCGGCATATCTATTTATTATTGCCATCGAAATGTTAGCTGTTAAAATTAGATCAAACATTAATATTAATGGATTAGAAATCCGTGGCTTAAAAACTAAGGTGTCATTGTACGCTGATGATTCATGTTTTCTTTTAAAACCACAACTAGAGTCTCTCCACGGCCTCATAGAGGATCTAGATACCTTTGCTATCCTCTCTGGATTAAAACCAAATTATGATAAATGTACCATATTACGTATTGGATCACTAAAAAATACACATTTTATATTGCCATGTAGTTTACCAATTAAATGGTCTGACGGAGATGTGGACATACTCGGTATAAAAATCCCAAAAGAAAGAAATGATCTCACTCCAATAAATTTTTATAGAAAGTTAGCAAAAATAGATAAGATCTTGCTACCATGGAAAGGAAAATACTTGTCTATTTGTGGAAAAATCACCCTGATTAACTCTTTAGTCATATCACAGTTTACCTATTTGCTTATGGTTTTGCCTACACCTAGTGACCTGCTTTTTAAATTATATGAACAAAAAATATTCCATTTTATTTGGAACGGCAAGCCAGATAAAATTAAAAGGGCCTATTTATATAACGAATATGAATTCGGAGGGCAGAAATTATTAAATATTAAAGCATTAGACCTCTCACTAAAGGCATCAGTCATACAAAAGTTATACTTAAATCCAAACTGGTTCTCTAGTAAATTGGTACGAATGTCTCATCCTATGTTCAAGAAGGGCCTTTTTCCCTTTATTCAGATTACACCTGCTCACTTTCGGTTGTTTGAAAAGGAAATAATCTCCAAAATATCCTTATTTTTTAAACAAGCCTTAGAAAGTTGGTTGCAATTTCAGTTTAATCCACCTGAAAGGACGGAACAAATAGTACAACAAATATTGTGGTTAAATTCAAATATAGTAATTGATAAAAAAACTGTATTTATCGAAGAAATGTTTAAAAAATGTATAATTTTGGTGAATGATATCATAAATAGGACTGGTGGAGTTATGTCACACATGCAGCTAACACAGATATATGGAAATGTCTGCTCTACCCAAAATTACAACCAATTAATTGCAGCATTACCACAAAAATGGAAGAGGCAAGTAGAAGGGGAAAAAAGTAAGGAACTTGTATGTCGGCCCTGTATTAAAGAACATAAATGGTTAAAGAAAAGTGTGATAAATAAAAACATATACCAATTTCATTTAAGGACCAAAAAACTGACAGCTGTGCCATATAAATTGCAAAATAGTTGGGAAGAGATTTTCGATGTACCCATTCCATGGCACATGGTTTATGAATTGATACGCAAAACAACGCCGGATTCAAAACTTCGAATTTTTCAATTTAAATTACTGTACAAAATTCTTGCAACTAATAGAATGTTATATATATGGGGTATACAATCTTCCCAGCTCTGCAGATTCTGTTGTGAGGAGGCAGAGTCATTAGATCATTTATTTTGGTATTGTCCATATGTAGCTCGTTTTTGGTCACAGGTCCAGGAATGGCTGAAGAATTGCAACATTTGCCTAGAACTAACGCTACAGATAGCAATACTGGGGGATTTGAAAAGCCATAGTCAATCAATCAATAATATAATAATTATTTTAGCAAAAATGTTTATTTTTAATTTACAATCTGTAGAAGCTATGAGAATAGGAAGGTTCAAATCTTTTGTGAAGCATCACAGCACAGTTGAAAAATATATGGCAAATAAAAATCCGAAATGGATGATGTTGGAAGATAGATGGGAAGGGTTGAGTGGAACTGAAGGGTGGGACTAATAACAAGATAAACAATGTAGGGCATACGGGATCTGTGAAATGTGTATAGGTGCGGAGCTTTTGTGAAATAGCACAGTTACAAGTGGAAATAAAATTGGATGGACAACAGAAATAGAGGAAGGACTAAGAACAAACAAGAGAGAACTATTATAAAGTAGTCTGTGTCTGTAAAATAGGTATAAGATGTATAAATTGAAGGTAAAAGCAGAAGTGTTTATTAGTTTACTCCAATTGGGGGAGCGGTGGTAGGGTTGCGGGGAATAATAATAAAGGTATATTCTTTAAAAAAGTATGTATGTCTATATAGGTATGTGTATGTATATATGTATATATGTATGCATGCGTGTATGGATATATATATTTACCCAAAAAAATATGGGGGATTGGAAATGATGCAGACAATTACATTGGAAGCAACATTCTTTCCGCAATATTAAGCTGATCCACCCCCAAAGATAAAAAAAAAAAAAAAAAAAAAAAAAAAAGATGCTTTGGGTGCATGGAACAACAAAAATGTCCCCATTCCTGCAGCCATCAAGGACTACAGCAAGAGCATGGGAGGTGTAGACCTATCAGATGCACTGATAGGGTACTATATTCTTCATAAAACCAAGAAGTGGTACAAAACATTGTTTTACCACTTCATTGACATTGCTGTGGTGAATTCCTTCATCCTGCAGAAGGAAATGGCGAAGAGCTGTGGACAGCCCCCCATCGCACAGCTAGCCTTCAGGGAGCTGCTCATCAAGGAGCTTGCTGCCTATCGCACAAAGCCCACTGCATCACGCTCTGCCCCCTCTACCTCTGCCCCCTCTACCTCTGCCCCCTCTACTCCTGCCTCCAGTGGTGTTCATATGCCACAGTTCATTACTGCAGGCATGACTGTGCCTCATGGACAAAAGGCCACAGCATGGAGGCGTCGTTGTGTTCTGTGTCACATGAAGTCCCCCATCATCTGCACCACGTGTTCAGTTTGTCTCTGCTTTAACTCAGAAAGAGACTGCTATGGGACATGGCACAGGCAGCAAAATATTGTGTAGAGGACTTCTAAAGGCTCTACCCCTGTTTTTATTTTTATTTTTTTTTCTAATATTTTTTTTAACATTTGTATAATTTTTTTTGTGTGTTTAGAATTGCTTTTTGATATGTTGTATATAGTTATTTGCACTGTTGTATATAGTTATAGGTCATTTCACCAATTCGGCCACTTGGGCACATTTGGGCAACTTGTGTGGGACACCTGGGTGACTTCATGCTAAATGTCATGTAGCTCACCCATTCCTGAAGTTATCAGTCTAAAACTTTGCACAACTACAGTTGCCCTCTTGTGTTGTCCATCTAAATTGTCCCCAGCATCCTATCTAACTGTTTGGCTATTCCAGTACATGTGAAAGATGATGCTACAACAATAAAAAACTAAAAACTTATGTTTATTTCCTTGTATTTTCTTCTACCAGATCTATTGTGTTATATTCTTCTACATTCAATTAACATTTCCACAAACACGGCGATTGCATTAAGAACTAGTGTATCTATCATTTCCTATACAACATGTATTTTTTAGTTATGTTTATGAATAGTTATTTGGTCAGAATATGTGAGTGCCAGAAAAATATCCGGACGTTGTGGGAAAAAGATGCTACGTTAGCACAATGTATAACCACTGATTTCAGCTCTAAATATGCACATTTTCGAACAAAACATAAGTGTATGTATAACCTGATGTTATAGGACTGTCATCTGATGAAGCTTATCAAGGTTAGTCAAAAATTATATATCTTTTGCTGGTTTGTTACGATCGCTAACTTTTGCTGCTGGGGAATGGCTTGTGTTTCTGGCTATTGTGGTAAGCTAATATAATGCTATATTGTGTTTTCGCTGTAAAACACTTAATAAATCGGAAATATTGGCTGGAATCACAAGATGCCTGTCTTTCATTTGATGTACACCATGTATTTTTCAGAAATGTTTTATGATGAGTATTTAGGTATTTGACGTTGGTGTCTGTAATTACTCTGGCTGCTTCGGTGCCATTTCTGACGGTAGCTGTGATGGTAGCTGCAATGTAGAACTGATTTATAGCTCAAATATGCACATTTTTCGAACAAAACATAGATTTATTGAATAACATGTTATAAGACTGTCATCTGATGAAGTTGTTTCTTGGTTAGTTTGGTTGGTTCTTGGTTAGCTTGGGTTAGGTTGGCTTTGTGCATGCTACCTGTGCTGTGAAAAATGTCTGTCCTTTTTTGTATTTGGTGGTGAGCTAACATAAATATACGTGGTGTTTTTGCTGTAAAACATTTAAAAAATCGGACATGTTGGCTGGATTCACAAGATGTGTACCTTTCATATGCTGTATTGGACTTGTTAATGTGTGAAAGTTAAATATTTCAAAAAAATATCTTTTGAATTTCGCGCCCTGCACTTGAGCTGGCTGTTGTCATAAGTGTACCGACGTCGGGCTTGCAGCCATAAGAAGTTAACTAGCGTTCACTCTCTACTTCCTGTCGCAAGGCATTCTAGAACTTGCAGTCAAAAGCGTAATTCAATACTAACCAATACAATTACATATGTAAATAACTGTAAAGAAATATCTTTAGATACAGCTCAATGAATTAACTTAAACTAAAATAAAATCCCAATTTCAGCTTAATTTTTTTTGTAAGTTGTTGAATATGCAATTTAAAAGAGAGGCCGTGATCAATTAGAATTCCAAGATATTTATATGAGGTTACAACCTCAATCTCCTTGCCCTGACATGTAGGTGAAAGGTTCAGAGGTCTATTTCTTGCATTAGAAAACACCATTAGTTTAGTTTTGTCAGTATTGAGGATAAGCTTCAATTGACACAAGGTATGTTGAACAGTATAAAAAGCAGTTTGCAAGTTCTGGAAAGCTTTTGTAAGAGACGAGGCACAACAGTAAATAACAGTATCATCAGCATGAAAATGAAGTTGTGCATTTTAGACATTTTTGTCTAAATCATTTATATAAATAGTGAATAAGAGAGGACCAAGTACAGAGCCTTGGGGCACACCATTAAGGGCAGACAATTTAACAGACATAAGCCCATCAAATTTAGTGCACTGAGTTCTATCAGACATAGTTAGCAAACCATGCAACTGCATGCTCCGAAAGACCTACACTCAACAATCTCTGCCTTAGTATAGCATGATCAACTGTATCAAAAGCCTTAGAGAGATCAATAAAAAGTGAGACACAGTGCTGTTTTTTGTCAAGGGCTTCAGTGATATCATTTAAAACCTTCATGGCTGCTGTAATTGTGCTATGCTTCTTCCTGAAGCCCGATTGGTACATTGATAAAATAGAGTTAGTAAATAAAAACTATTTTAGCTGTTCACTTACAAGGGTTTCAAGTATTTTCACATGGGGTGACAGCTTTGAGATTGGCCTATAATTATTTAAAAGAGTTGGATCTCCCCCTTTTAAAAGTGGTAGGACAAATGCTGATTTCCAGATCTTTGGAATTTCATTACATTCCAGGGCTAGATTGAGCAGATATGTAAGTGGTTCAGCTATGAAATCAGCTGCCAGATTTAAAAAGCAGGGATCCAAAAGATCATGACCTGCAGGCTTTCTTTGATCTAAGGATTTCAGGGCTTTATGTACCACCTGCACTGAGAATGGCAAAAAGCTAAAAGTTTGACCAGCTCTCACTGGTTCATCCACACAGGGTTGTACAGAGACAGAGGACACTGGTTCATCCACACAGGGTTGTACAGAGACAGAGGACACTGAATCAAACAGCCTACCAGATGATACAAAGTGCTCATTGAAACAATTCAGCATTTCAGTTTTGTCATATATAGCAACAGAGTCCTTCAAAACACATGACGGTAATTCATTAACATTACTGTTACCAGACATAGACCTAATAGCATACCAAAACTTTCTAGGGTCATTCAGGTTATCAGTGGTAACAGACATAAAATATTCAGACTTGGCCTTCCTGAGAAGAAAAGAACACTTGTTTCGTAACTGCCTAAAAATAAGCCAATCAGCATCAGAACAAGATTTCCTTGCTTTAGCCCAGGCTAGATTACGGTCGTGAATAATACAAGACAGCTCAGAAGAAAACCATGGATTATCCCGTCCTTTAACCCTGAACCTGCGGAATGGGGCATGTTTGTTTACGATTTGGGAAAAACCATCATGAAAGAATATCCAGGCAGTTTCCACATCAGGGATAAGCTCAATTTTGCTTCATTCAAAATAAAACAAATCATGAAAGATAGCCTGCTCATTAAAACACCTTCAAATTTCTCTTACGAATATAACGTGGGTTTGTCTTTGGAACCTTAGTATTTATAACAGCAACAACAGCACAATGGTCACTTAAATCATTACAAAAAACACCAACCGCAGAATATTTATGTGGAACATTTGTCAATATCAAATCAATCAGGGTAGATTTATCTGGGCATTTAAGATTTGGGCGAGTGGGTGAGTTAATCAACTGGGTAAGATTCATAGAATTACAAAACATTTTTAAATCATCAGACACCGGCTTTAACCAACACCAGTTGAGATCACCAATCAAGATCGTTTCACTGTAAAGAAGTTTAGACATAAGGTGCGTCAAAGAAGAAAATGCATCACCGAGAGCAGAGGGGGGTCTATAACAGCCAATCACAGTTATAGAGAGGCCCTTTGAAACCTCAATATTCAAAGCAAGAAATTCCAACTGTTTACAAATAGTTTCAGACTTTGCCACACTTACATGGAATTTAGATTTTACATATATAGCCACACCCCCACCTTTCTTAACCCGATCAGTGCGATAAACATTGTAACCACTTATACAAATATCCTTATCAAGAACAGACTTGCTGAGCCAGGTTTCAGAAAACACAATTACATCAGCATCAATTGATTTAGCCCAAATCATAACCCCATCCATTTTTGACAACAGGCTGCGTGCATTTAAATGAAAAATACCAAAACCAGATCTTGATTTAAAATCAGAGGGGGTTTGGAGACATTGCATATCAGGGCCAGGGTTAGGTTGCACGTTACCTGATATCAACAAATAAGAATAACTAGGCACCTCTGTTTAATAACCCTGCACGGCTTCTCTTTTCTAAGAGACCTACTGCAAGCGAATTCTACAAGTGAGTTTCCAGACAATACAAAACAGTCATTTAAAACCATTAGACTTTGGTAGTGACACATTCGTACTGTTCACATCATGCCACAAATACATCGGCACTTGGACGAGTGGACCGAGTAAAAAAGAGCGAGTTCCTGCAGACAAAATGTCTAATGGACGGGAGAGCACGTTGTCAGATGTACTCACCCTGCGACAATAATAATATTGATTATGATAATAATAATAAGAATATTGTTATACTATTTCTATAATAACACAAATCTGTCAATCAACCAAATGTATTTCTTAAAAAACCTTTTTCTCTGCCTATTAATGTATGGATTATTTTGACTGTAACAAATATTCAGATTGTGCTATTTATCACATACTATTTTCTCCTCTAATGCATCTTCACTGTCAGTTTCCTGGCCTCTCTCCTCCTCACCAGTGTGATGATCAAAGATAGGCTCTTGAGCCTCACATACAGTATATCATTTGGTCATTGTGCTGCCACAGAATGAATTGTGAGCAAGGCCTCAAAAAAGCTTTATATACCAGAGCTGCGAGAAAAGTTCTATATATTATTGAAACAATGTTACGATTGTTTGTGAGAATGCCAACAGGTGTGGTTCCGGTGGGGGAAAGATTATATTGGGGAAAGGTTCATGTGGGGGTTGCCGTGGAAGCCAAGAAGGGGAGTGAGGTGTGTGTGTGTGTGTGTGTGTGTGTGTGTGTGTGTGTGTGTGTGTGTGTGTGTGTGTGTGTGTGTGTGTGTGTGTGTGTGTGTGTGTGTGTGTGTGTGTGTGTGTGTGTGTGTGTGTGTGTGTGTGTGTGTGTGTGTGTGTGTGTCTGTCTGTCTGTCTGTCTGTCTGTCTGTCTGTCTGTCTGTCTGTCTGTCTGTCTGTCTGTCTGTCTGTCTGTCTGTCTGTCTGTCTGTCTGTCTGTCTGTCTGTCTGTCTGTCTGTCTGTCTGTCTGTCTGTCTGTCTGTCTGTCTGTCTGTCTGTCTGTCTGTCTGTCTGTCTGTCTGTCTGTCTGTCTGTCTGTCTGTCTGTCTGTCTGTCTGTCTGTCTGTCTGTCTGTCTGTCTGTCCTCAAACACACATGCATGTGGGGGTCTGGGAGAGGAAGTGTGTCCATCTGATGAATGGGCATGTGCCTGAACTCACCACATGTATACAAAAGTTAAATAAAACACCCGAAATGTAATGGAAATCATCAACAGTTATTTTGTGTGGACAAAGTTTATGACAATCAGACTAAATTAACTACATTTTTCAGAGAGATAACTTGTAAATCGGTCCAATTTGACCAGAACACAGCAGGAGGGTTAAGTCATAAATAAAGGACCCATCTTAAAGACTACAATGGCCCTTTCAAATAGGAGGGTGTGAGGCCTCTGGAGTTGTTTTTACATTTAATTCAACATTTTTTAATGACGGAGACATTCCCTGGACATTCCATCCTCAGACATCCTAGGATGCTCACCCCCCCCCCCTGAGAAGTATTTTCAGGTTAAAGGTTAGACATTATTATTTGCTCCAGAGTGGCGCAGCTGTCTAAGGCACTGCATCTCAGTGCAAGAGGTGTCACTACAGTCCCTGGTTCAAATCTAGGCTGTATCACATCTGGCAGTGATTGGGAGTCCCATAGGGCGGCGTACAATTGGCCCAGCGTCGTCTGGGTTTGGCCGGGGTAGGCCGTCATTGTAAATAAGAGTTTGTTCTTAACTGACTTTTCTAATTAAATTAAGGTTAAATCAAATTAAACGTAAAAGATAGGTTTAAAACAGTTGATTCAAAGACACTAGGGGTTCCCCATTGTGTACATATAGTTCCCGTGTGTGTAAGGGACCCCTAGATGACTAACCTGTTGACCATTAAAATGTGGATCGCTGAGAACTCTTTTTTTAAAGTTTAAAGATTAAACAGGTTTAAAAAAATAGTTATTTCAAAGAAACACCACACTCGCTCACACACACACCGCAGTGAACCAATTTATCTTGTGTAGAGAGAGAGAGAGAGAGAGAGAGAGAGACATAAACAGATCGGACAGACAGACAGACATTTCATTAAAGGTAAATTACATTTTCTCTTTTTATATTTTCCTCAATCTTTAGTACAGAAATGCAAACATATTACTGTTATTAAAAGGTACCATGCAATATTAAACTATACCACTTATGTTTTTTTACTAAACATTACATATTATTATTAAACAATAGTACACTTCAATACCCAATAAATGTTTAAATGTATCATTATTTATTTTATGAAAGACTGTTAATTATTATTTTCTTAGAAAAAAAGGCTTTTGCTCCTTGATCATTCTCTCTCTCTCAACACCCATAGATTGTAACCTGACACCAACCATGCAGCCTGGCCTCAGACACACACAAACACACACATCCCAACGAACCATTGTGTCTTGTGCAGAGAGAGAGAGAGCTATTATTATATTAATAATTCCCTAAAAATTGTATGTCCTTGTCTTTCAGAACTGTTGCAATACAAAACATTCAAACGTTGTTAAATATTTGTTACTTTGGTATACATTGAGAGAGGCAGAGTCTGCACAACACTGCCAGGACCTAGGATCATGGGAGACACTCAAGTTTTTTAATCCTATATCTCTTGACACATTCATGAAAATAGTGATGGCCTCTAAACCTTCAAGCTGCAAACTGGACCCTATTCCCACTAAACTACTGGAAGAGCTGCTTCCTGTGTTGATCCTCCTATGTTGAACATAATAAACGGCTCCCTTTTCACCGGATGTGTATCAAACTCACTAAAAGTGGCAGTAATAAAGCCTCTCTTGAAAATGCCTAACCTTGACCCAGAAAATATACAACTATCGGCCTATATCGAATCTCCCACTTTTCTCAATTAAAAAAAAAAAAGCTGTAAGGCAGCAACTCACTGCCTTCCTGAAGACAAACTATGTATACGAAACGCTTCAGTCTGGTTTTAGACCCCATCATAGCTCTGAGACTGCACTAGTGAAGGTGGTAAATGACCTTTTAACGGCATCAAACTAAGGCTCTGCATCTGTCCTCGTGCTCCTCGACCTTAGTGCTTGGAAACCCAAATTCGTCTACATGGACAAGTTCTGGTCTGGTTTAGATCTTATCTGTCGGGAAAGATATCAGTTTGTCTCTGAACACCAAAACTTTAAGTTTCGGTGTTCCGTTTAAGGACCACTATTGTTTTCGCTATATATTTTACCTCTTGGTGATGTCAATCGGAAACATCATGTAAACTTTCACTGCTATGTACAATTCGATGAAACATGGTGAAGCCCCAAAATTGCCCTCCCTGGAAGCCTGCGTTTCAGACATAAGGAAGTGGATAGCAGCAAATGTTTTACTTTTAAACTCGGACTAAACAGAGATGCTAGTTCTAGGTCCTAAGAAACAAAGAGATCTTCTATTGGATCTGACAATTCGTCTCAAATAAAACTGTGAAGGACCTCGATGTTACTTTGCACAAAACTTCCTGTCCAAAAATGATGCATAAACGTTAATCCATGCTTTTGTCACTTCTAGATTAGACTACAGCAATGCTTTACTTTGATCATATTACTCCAGAACTAACCTCTCCACAATGGGTTCCAGTTAAGGCTAGGGCTGATTTCAAGGTTTTACTGCTAACCTACAAAGCATTACATGGGCTTGCTCCTACCTATCTCTCTTGGTCCTGCCATTCATACCTACACGTCTGCTACGGTCATAAGACGCAGGCCTCCTTACTGTCCCTAGAATTTCTAAGAAAACAGCTGGAGGTAGGGCTTTCTCCTATAGAGCTCCATTTTTATGGAATGGTCGGCCTATCCATGTGAGAGACGTAGACTCGTCTCGACCTTTAAGTCTATATTGAAGACTCATCTCTTCAGTAGGTCCTATGATTGAGTGTAGTCTGGCCCAGGGGTGTGAAGGTGAACGGAAAGGCACTGGAGCGACGAAGCACCCTTGCTGTCTCTGCCTGGCCGGTTCCCCTTTCTCCACTGGTAAACTATGATTTATACCTGAAATATGCACATTTTTCTAACAAAACCTATGCTATACAATAAATATGTTATCAGACTGTCATCTGATGAGGTTGTTTCTTGGTTAGTGGATATTTATATCTTTATTTGGTCGAATTTGTGATAGCTGCTGATGGAGGGAAAAAAATGGTGGAGTATGGAACTGGTGTCTTTTGCTAACGTGGTTAGCTAATAGATTTACATATTGTGTCTTCCCTGTAAAACATTTTAAAAATCAGAAATGATGGCTTTATTCACAAGATGTGTATCTTTCATTTGGTGTCTTGGACTTGTGATTTCATGAACATTTTATTATATGATATCCCTGTGGCTTTAGGCTAGGCTATGCTAGTCAGCTTTTGTGATGGGGGGATCCCGGATCCGGGTTTGGTAGGCGTTAGAGGTTAAGGTAAACAACAATTTTATTTTAAAGTCTTTTTATTTTCTTCTAAATCTTTAGTAAAGAAATGCATACATATTACAATTATGAAAAAGTTCCCTGTACAATATTAAAATATACCACTAATGTTTTTTTATAGAACCTTTATATGAATCATACATGTTATTATTACACAATACCACACGTTACTGCACAATACATGTTTATATGTATAATTCTTTTTTGTAGGAAAGACTCTTTATTATTATTTTCTTAGAGAAAAAGAAGAATCAGCATTTTCCTCCTTTTCAGGGCCTATTGTAACCCGACACCCCCATCAGTCTCCAAATCCCCATCTTCAAGCTGCGAGGGCCTCAGACATTGCCTCTTCCACTCTGACTCTCCATGGCCTTCCAGGTTTTGTATGTTTCCTTTTGATGATAAATCAACTTTCTTGCCATGAAGCCCAAGTTCTATCTTTAGGACAGAATGGACCATCTTCGTATGTGTTCACGATGGTGGACAAACTGTTGTACTTGTTACATCATATCAACCACCTTAAATAAAAAACAGATAAGTAAAAAATAACAAATAATTAAAGAGCAGCAGTGAAATAACAGTAGCGAGGCTATATACAGGGGGTATCAGTACAGAGTGAATGTGCGGGGGCACAGGTTAGTCGAGGTAATATGTAAATGTAGTTAGTCTATTTTTTATTTCACCTTTATTTAACCAGGTATACAAGTTGAGAACAAGTTCTCATTTACAATTGCGACCTGGCCAAGATAATGCAAAACAGTTCGACACATACAACAACAAAGAGTTACACATGGAGTAAAACAAACGTACAGTCAATAATACAGTAGAAAAATAAGTATATATACACAATGTGAGCAAATGAGGTGAGATAAGGGAGGTAAAGGAATAAAAAGGCCATGGTGGCGAGGTAAATACAATATAGCAAGTAAAACACTGGAATGGTAGATTTGCAGTTGAAGAATGTGCAAAGTAGAAATATAAATAATGGGGTGCAAAGGAGCAAAATAAATAAATAAATACAGTAGGGGAAGAGGGTAGTTGTTTGGGCTAAATTATAGATGGGCTACGTACAGGTACAGTAATCTGTGAGCTGCTCTGACAGCTGGTGCTTAACTTCTTATGGCTGCAGCCTGGCGTCGGTA
Organism: Salvelinus namaycush; assembly: GCF_016432855.1. Classification (NCBI taxonomy): domain Eukaryota; kingdom Metazoa; phylum Chordata; class Actinopteri; order Salmoniformes; family Salmonidae; genus Salvelinus; species Salvelinus namaycush. The sequence continues at coordinate 8,572,910 of NC_052325.1, forward strand.
CACTTATGACAACAGCCACTTCAAGTGCAGGGCGCGAAATTCAAAAGATATTTTTTTTTAAATATTTAACTTTCACACATTAACAAGTCCAATACAGCAAATGAAAGGTACACATCTTGTGAATCCAGCCAACATGTCCGATTTTTAAAATGTTTTACAGCGAAAACAGCACGTATATTTATGTTAGCTCACCACCAAATACAAAAAAGGACAGACATTTTTCACAGCACAGGTAACATGCACAAAGCCAACCTAACTAACCAAGAACCAACCAAACTAACCAACAAACAACTTCATCAGATGACAGTCTTATAACATGTTATTCAATAAATCTATGTTTTGTTCGAAAAATGTGCATATTTCAGGTATAAATCATAGTTTACATTGCAGCTACAATCAGAAATTGCACCGAAAGCAGCCATAATAATTACAGACACCAACGTCAAATACCTAATTACTCATCATAAAACATTTCTGAAAAATACATAGTGTACAGCAAATGAAAGACAGGCATCTTGTGATTCCAGCCAATATTTCCGATTTATTAAGTGTTTTACAGCGAAAACACAATATAGCGTTATATTAGCTTACCACAATAGCCAAAAATACAAGCCATTTCCCAGCAGTAAAAGTTAGCGATCGTGACAAACCAGTGAAAGATATATAATTTTTGACTAACCTTGATATTCTTCATCAGATGACAGTCCTATAACATCAGGTTATACATACACTTATGTTTTGTTCGAAAAGGTGCATATTTAGAGCTGAAATCAGTGGTTATACAATGTGCTAACGTAGCTACTATTTCCCACAACGTCTGGATATTTTTCTGACACTTTTTCTGACACACATATTCTGACCAAATAGCTATTCATAAACATAACTAAAAAATACATGTTGTATAGGAAATGATAGATCCATTAGTTCTTAATGAAATCGCCGTGTTAGAATTCTAAAAAATAACTTCATTACGACATCCAGCTTCGGTATAGCTAGAGTACCCAAAACTTGGGCTCCGACGACTAGTTCACATCTACGACAGATATATGAAATAGCATCATAAAATGTTTCTTACTTTTGCTGATCTTCCATCAGAATGTTGGACAAGGGGTCCTTTGTCCAGAACAATCGTTGTTTGGATTTAGAACGTCCATTTTCCCTCTTGAATTAGCAAGCACACTAGCCAAGTGGCACGGATCTCTCCATCGTCAACAAAGTCAGAGAACGGAACACGGCAAAACTCCCGAAAAAATTTCAATAATCTGATTAAACTATATTGAAAAAACATACTTTACGATGATATGGTCACATGTATCAAATAAAATCAAAGCCGGAGATATTGGTCGTCCATAACGGCAGCTAAACAGAAGGCAAATCCAGGTACCACCTCGCGCTCTCCAGAAAACCGGAAAATGGGGACACGTCATACAAAGAGCTTGTATTCCACTTCAGACCAAGATAAACACTAAATTTCTTCTCTCACCGCCTCTTGACATCCAGGGGAAGGTCTATGAAGTGCATGTATACTCATACGTATCATGCCCATTTATAGGCAGGAAGTAGAACAGAGCCTCGATTTCAGACTTTCCACTTCCTGGTCAGGAAGTTTGTGCCAAATGAGTTCTGTTTGACTCACAGATATAATTCAAACGGTTTTAGAAACTAGAGAGTGTTTTCTATCCAATAGTAATAATAATATGCATATTGTACGAGCAAGAATTGAGTACGAGGCCGTTTGAAATGGGCACCTTTTATCTGGTTACTCAATACTGCCCCTGCAGCCCAAACAGGTTAAAGAGCAGCAGTAAAATAACAGTGGAAAGGCTTTATACAGGGTGTAGTGGTACAAAGTCAATGTGCGGGAGCACAGGTTAGTCGAGGTAATTTAGGTAATATGTACATGTATGTAGACTTAAAGTGACTATGCATAGATAATAAACAGAGAATAGCAGCAGCGTAAAAGAGGGGGGGACCATGCAAAGAATCTTATGGCTTTGGGGTAGAAGTTGTTGAGAAGCCTTTTGGACCTAGACTTGGCGATCCAGTACCACTTGCCGTGCGGTTGCAGAGAGAACAGTCTATGACTAGGGTGGCTGGAGTCTTTGACAATTTTTATGGCCTTTGTTTGACACTGCCAAGTATAGAGGTCTTGGATGTCAAAAAGCTTGGCCCCAGTGATGTACTGGGCCGTACGCACTACCCTCTGTAGTGCCTTGCGGTCGAAGGCTGAGTAGTTGCCTTACCAGGCAGTGATGCAACCAGTCAGGATGCTCTCGAATCTTTTCAGTCTCCTAAGGGGGAATAGGCTTTGTCGTTCCCTCTTCATGACTGTCTTGGTGTGTTTGGAACATTATAGTTTGTTGTTGAAGTGGACACTAATGAACATGAAGCTCTTAATAACTTATTTGGGATAGGGGGCAGCATTTTCACTTTTGGATGAATTGGTGCCCATAGGGAACTGCCTCGTACTCTGTCCCAGATGCTAATATATGCATATTAATATCACTATTGGATAGAAAACACTCTGAAGTTTCTAAAACTGTTTGAATTATATCTGTGAGTATAACAGAACTCATATGGCAGGCAAACTTCCAAACAGGAAGTGAGAAATCTGAGAAGGGTCGATGTTAAAGTCATCGCCTATTCAATTCCCTGTAATATATGGATCTGTTTGCACTTCCTACGCCTTCCACTAGATGTCAACAGTCAGTAGAACGTGGAATGAAGCCTCTAGTGTGATGTGGGGACGGATGGCAGCTATTTGAGTCAGTGGTCTGGCAGAATGCTAGTTCCTGGTCATGCGCGCTAGTCATGGAATGACCATGTGTTCCATTACTTTTACAGACATGAAGATATGCTCCGGTTGGAACGTTATTGGTTATATATGATAACAACATCCTGAAGATTGATTCTCTACTTAATTTGACCAGTTTATTCGACCTGGAATATAACTTTTTGAAGTTTTCGTCCGAGTTCGCCTCGACCGGCGCCAGTGTTTTGGACACGTGAACAAAACGTGCTAGCTAATTGGACACTAGTAATGGACATTATCGAACAAAACAACGATTTATTGTTGAACTAGGATTCCTGGCACTGCATTCTGATGAAAGATCATCAAAGGTAAGGGAATATTTATGATGTAATTTCGTATTTCTGTTGACTCCAACATGGCGGAGAAATGTTGTGTATATCTGAGCGCCGTCTCAGATTATTGCATGGTATGCTTTTTCCTAAAGTTAAAAAAAAATCTGACACAGCGGTTGCATTAAGAACCAGTGTATCTTTAATTATATGTAAAACATGTATCTTTCATCAAAGTTTATGATGAGTATTACTGTTTTTTGACGTGGCTCTCTGTAATTACTCGGGATATTTTGGAGGCATTTCTGAACATGGCGCCAATGTAAACCGAGATTTGTGGATATAAATATGCACATTATCGAACAAAACATAAATGTATTGTGTAACATGATGTCCTATGAGTGTCATCTGATGAAGATTATCAAAGGTTAGTGATTCATTTTATCTCTATTTCTGCTTTTGTGTGACTATCTGTGGCTAGGAAAAATGGCTGTGTGTTTTTTTGATTTGGTGTTGATCTAACATAAATATATGTTGTGTTTTCGCTGTAAAACATTTTAAAAATCAGACACGATGGGTAGATTAACAAGATGTTTATCTTTCGTTTGCTGTATTGGACTTGTTAATGTGTGAAAGTTACATATTTCCCAAAAATATCTTTGAATTTCGCTCGCTGCCTTTTCAGCGGAATGTTGTGGGTGTTCCGCTAGCGGAACCCCTGGGCGAGAAAGGTTAACCTGCTCCACTACAGCCCTGTCGATGAGAATGGGGGCATGCTCGGTCCTCCTTTTCCTGAGGTCCACAATAATCTCCTTTGTCTTGATCACCTTGAGGGAGAGGTTGTTATCAAGGCACCACACGGGCAGGTCTCATCGTTGTCGGTGATCAGGCCTACCACTTGTGTCGTCGGCTATCGTAATTATGGTATTGGAGTCATGCCTGGCCATGCAGTCATGAGTGAACAGGAAGTACAAGAGGGGACTGAGCACTCACCCCTGAGGGGCCCCCGTGTTGAGGATGAGCGTTGCGGATGTGTTGTTAAATACCATTACCACCTGGGGGCGGCCCATCAGGAAGTCCAGGATCCAGTTGCAGAGGGAGATGTTTAGTCCCAGGGTCCTTATCTTAGTGATGAGCATTGAGAGCACTATGGTGTTGAATGCTGAGCTGTAGTAAATTAATAACTTTCTCACATAGGTGTTCTTTTTGTCCAGGTGGGAAAGGGCAGTGTGGAGTGCAATAAAGATTGCGTCATCTGTGGATCTGTTAAATTGGAGTGGGTCTAGGTTTTCTGGGATAATGGTGTTGATGTGAGCCATGACCAGCCTTTCAAAGCACTTCATGGCTACAGACGTGAGTGCTACGGGTCGGTACTCATTTAGGCAGATTATCTTACATGCTGACCACAGCGCTCGCGTCGCATGCAAATATTACATTTCCACATACATGTTATTCAATCATTGTACCCACACTGCTCTCGCACGCAAACCAGTGTCTGTGTTGCCAGGCGCTAAAATACAAGTTCCTTCTATTTGTGGTGCAGAAAGCGCTGCAAGTCATGCCTCTCCCATCTCCTCATTGGTTTATAGAAGCAAATACCCACGTGCACATCTCCTCATTGGTTATACCCACGTCTGTGATTAATAGACGAACTGAGGTCGGTCGGTGTCATGGTAATACTATTAGATGCCAATCGCCATATAAAGTCCAATGAAGAAAAAGCTTGGAAGGAGGAGAGATGACTAGAATCAATTCGTTCGACTGTTTTATGTGTGGATTAATTGTCGGAGTGGAGGATCTTGTGTATTTCAGGTAAAATAACAACTCAACATTTAAATCCCAGGACAAATTAGCTTGCAACAGCAAGCTAGCTAAATAGGACAAATTAGATAGCAACTGCAAGCTAGCTAGCTAAATTGCCTGATATGTTTAATGCTTTTCGACCGGTCCGCAAATAAATATAATTGGTTCAGAATTTGTTTCAATATTTCAACCTGCATGTCGTGATCGCTTTTGGTGTGGGGGGACAAAATCAATTTGCGCATGATAGCGCACGATGGCGCACAGGCGTGATCTGTTTGGGTACTGTGTTAGTGTTCTTAGGCACAGGGACTATGGTGGTCTGCTTAAAACATGTTGGTGTTACAGACTCAGTCAGGGACATGTTGAAAATGTCAGTGAAGACACTTGCCAGTTGGTCAGCGCATACTCAGAGTACACATCCTGGTAATCCATCTGGCCCTGTGGCCATGTGAATGTTGACCTGTTCAAAGGTCTTACTCACATCGGCTACGGACAGCGTGATCACACAGTAGTCCGGAACAGCTGATACTCTCATGCATGCGTCAGTGTTGCTTGCCTTGAAGCGAGCATAGAAGTAATTTAGCTCGTCTGGTAGGCTCGTTTCACTGGACAGCTCGCGGCTGTGCTTCCCTTTGTAGTCTGTAATAGTTTGCAAGCCCTGCCACATCCGACGAGCATCAGAGCCGGTGTAGTTCGATTCAATCTTAGTCCTGTATTAACGCTTTGCCTGTTTGATGGTTCGTCAGAGGGCATTGCGGGATTTCTTATAAGCTTCTGGGTTAGAGTCCCACTCCTTGAAAGCAGCAGCTCTACCCTTTACCTCAGTGCGGATGTTGCCTGTAATCCATGGCTTCTGGTTGGGGTATGTAAGTACAGTTACTGTGAGGACAACATCATCGATGCACTTATTGATGAAGCCAGTGACTGATGTGATATATTCCTCAGTGCCATCGGGAGAATCTCGAAACATTTTCCAGTCTGTGCTAGAAAAACAGTCCTGTAGCTTAGGATCTGCTTCACCTGACCACTTCTTTATTGATCGAGTCACTGGTGCTTCCTGCTTTAGTTTTTATTAGTAAGCAGGAATCAGGAGAATAGAATTATGGTCAGATTTGTCAAATGGAGGGCGAGGGAGAGCTTTGTACACGTCTCTGTGTGTGGAGTAAAGGTGGTCTTGAGTTTTTTGTTCCTCTGGTTGCACATTTAACATGCTGGTAGAAATGAAATAAGTTAAGTTTCCCTGCATTAAAGTCCCCTGCCACTAAGAGCGGCGCCTCTGGATGAGTGTTTTCCTGTTTGCTTATGGCCGTATACAGCTCATTGAGTGCGGTCTTAGAGCTAGCATCGGTTTGTGGTGGTAAATAGACAGCTACGAAGAATATAGATTAAAACTTTACTGTTAAATAGTGTTCTCTGCAGTATTTAACACCACGACTCTCACTACTACCACTACTCTCACTACCACGACTCTCACTACCACTACTCTCACTACCACTACTCTCACTACTCTTACTACTACCACGACTCTCACTACTACCACTACTCTCACTACTCTCACAACTCTCACTACCACTACTCTCACTACTACCACTACTCTCACTACCACCACTACTCTCACTACTACTACTCTCACCACTACCACTACTCTCACCACTACCACTACTCTCACCACTACCACGACTCTCACCACTACCACGACTCTCACCACTACCACTACTCTCACCACTACCACTACTCTCACCACTACCACGACTCTCACCACTACCACGACTCTCACCACTACCACTACTCTCACCACTACCACTACTCTCACCACTACAACTACTCTCACTACCACTACTCTCACTACCACTACTCTCACTAATACCACTACTCTCACCACTACCACTACTCTCACCACTACCACTAATCTCACCACTACCACTACTCTCACCACTACCACTACTCTCACCACTACCACTACTCTCACCACTACCACTACTCTCACCACAACCACTACTCTCACCACTACCACTACTCTCACCACTACCACTACTCTCACTACCTCTACTCTCACTACTACTACTACTCTCACTCCCACTACTCTCACTACCGCTCACCACTACCCCTAATCTCACCACTACCACTTCTCTCACTACCACTACTCTCACTACCACTACTCTTACTACCACTACTCTCACTACCGCTCACCACTACCACTACTCTCACTACCACTACTCTCACTACTACTTCTACTCTCACCACTACCACTACTCTCACTACTCTCACTACCACTACTCTTACTACCACTACTCTCACTACCGCTCACCACTACCACTACTCTCACCACTACCACTACTCTCACCACTACCACTACTCTCACTACCACTACTCTCACTCCTACTTCTACTCTCACCACTAACACTACTCTCACCAAAACCACTACTCTCACTACTACCGCTATTCTCACCACTACCACTAATCTCACCACTACCACTTCTCTCACTACCACTATTCTCACTACCACTACTCTCACTACATCACTGCTGCCAGGTCAGGGGTCACACCAGAGCAGCTGTCAGATGCTGTTTACACTGAATGAATTTAGAGATTAGTAACACTTTATAATAACACTTTGTAATAAAAAATGTATAATGGATTAGTAAATAGTTTATTCATCAAACATGTATCATTTGTCCCAGATGTGTTTTAGTAAGCTAGTCATTCAAACATTTATAAACAACTTTTATAGTATGTAATAATGTTTTTTTAAATAATTTATAAGATGTTTAATAAATGTCCTTATAAACCATTTACAAATCATTAGTAAAGTATTTTGCAGTCTCTAACGTCAGTACTCTTCATTCTTATGAACGAAAAGAGCTCCTTGATATTTAGCAAAGCGATTTCTCACCTCGTACTGGGAGAAGATTTTTATTTAACGAGTCGGACCCGAAGGAATCAAATCAAACTTCATTTGTCATATGCGCCGAATACAACAAGTGTAGACCTTACCGTGAAATGGTTACTTACAAGCCCCTTAACCAACAGTGCAGCTCAAGAAGAAGAAGTGTTTTACCAAGTGGGCTAAAATAAAAAGTAATAATAAAAAGTAACACAATAAGAATAACAATATGGAGATATTGGGGATGTAGGTCGGGGTGCCTTGTAATGATCCGATGGCGAGTGGCTAATCTGCCTCTACCATCAGTCCTATTAGACAACGTACAATCATTGGATAACAAAATAGATGAACTACGATCACAAATATCCTTCCAAGGGGACATTAAAAAACTGTAATATTTTATGTTTCACCAAGTCGTGGCTGAACAACGACATTAATAACATACAGCTTGTGGAGTTTACGCTGCATCGGCAAGGTAGAACAGCCGCCTCCGGGAAGACAAGGGGTGGCGGTCTGTATATTTGTAAACAACAGCTGTTGCAATAAATGTAATAGTAAGTAAGTCTCAAGATTTTGTTCGCCTGAGGTAGAGTATCTCATGATAAGCTGCAGAGAACACTATTTAACAGTAAAGTTTTAATCTATATTCTTCGTAGCTGTCTATTTACCACCACAAACCGATGCTAGCTCTAAGACCGCACTCAATGAGCTGTATAGTAGTGGTGTGAGTAGTGGTAGTAGTGAGAGTAGTGGTAGTGATAGTAGTGGTAGTGAGAGTAGTGAGAGTAGTGGTCGTGAGAGTAGTGGTAGTGAGAGTAGTGGTAGTGAGAGTAGTAGTAGTGAGAGTAGTGGTAGTGATAGTTGTGGTAGTGAGAGTAGTAGTAGTGAGAGTAGTGGTAGTGGTGAGCGGTAGTGAGAGTAGTGGTAGTGAGAGTAGTGGTAGTGAGAGTAGTGGTAGTGGTGAGAGTAGTGGTAGTAAGAGTAGAGGTTGTGAGAGTAGTGTTAGTGGTGAGAGTAGAAGTAGTAGTGAGAGTAGTGGTAGTGAGAGTAGTGGTAGTGAGAGTAGTGGTAGTGGTGAGCGGTAGTGAGAGTAGTGGTAGTGAGAGTAGTGGTAGTGGTGAGAGTAGTGGTAGTGAGAGTAGTGGTAGTGAGAGTAGTGGTAGTGGTGAGAGTAGTGGTAGTGAGAGTAGTGGTAGTGAGAGTAGTAGTAGTGAGAGTAGTGGTAGTGAGAGTAGTGGTAGTGAGAGTAGTGGTAGTGAGAGTAGTGGTAGTGATAGCAGTGGTAGTGAGAGTAGTGGTAGTGAGAGTAGTGGTAGGGATAGCAGTGGTAGTGAGAGTAGTGGTAGTGAGAGTAGTGGTAGTGGTGAGATTAGTGGTAGTGGTGAGAATAGTGGTAGTAGTGAGAGTAGTGGTGTTGGTGAGAGTAGTGTTAGTGGTGAGAGTAGAAGTAGTAGTGAGTAGTGGTAGTGAGAGTAGTGGTAGTGAGAGTAGTGGTAGTGGTGAGAGTAGTGGTAGTGAGAGTAGTGGTAGTAAGAGTAGTGGTGGTGAGAGTAGTGGTAGTGAGAGTAGTGCTAGTGAGAGTAGTGGTAGTGGTGAGCGGTAGTGAGAGTAGTGGTAGTGAGAGTAGTGGTAGTGAGAGAAGTGGTAGTGAGGAGATTAGTTGTAGTTGTGAGAGTAGTGGTAGTGAGAGCAGGTGGAGTGACAGTAGTGGTAGTGAGAGTAGTGGTAGTGACAGTAGTGGTAGTGAGAGTAGTGGTAGTGAGAGTAGTAGTAGTGAGAGTAGTGGTAGTGGTGAGAGTAGTGGTAGTGGTGAGAGTAGTGGTAGTGAGAGTAGTGGTAGTGAGAGTAGTGGTAGTGAGAGTAGTGGTAGTGAGAGTAGTAGTAGTGAGAGTAGTGGTAGTGAGAGTAGTGGTAGTGAGAGTAGTGGTAGTGAGAGTAGTGGTAGTGAGAGTAGTGGTAGTGAGAGTAGTGGTAGGGATAGCAGTGGTAGTGAGAGTAGTGGTAGTGAGAGTAGTGGTAGTGGTGAGATTAGTGGTAGTGGTGAGAATAGTGGTAGTAGTGAGAGTAGTGGTGTTGGTGAGAGTAGTGTTAGTGGTGAGAGTAGAAGTAGTAGTGAGAGTAGTGGTAGTGAGAGTAGTGGTAGTGAGAGTAGTGGTAGTGGTGAGAGTAGTGGTAGTGAGAGTAGTGGTAGTAAGAGTAGTGGTGGTGAGAGTAGTGGTAGTGAGAGTAGTGCTAGTGAGAGTAGTGGTAGTGGTGAGCGGTAGTGAGAGTAGTGGTAGTGAGAGTAGTGGTAGTGAGAGAAGTGGTAGTGAGGAGATTAGTTGTAGTTGTGAGAGTAGTGGTAGTGAGAGCAGGTGGAGTGACAGTAGTGGTAGTGAGAGTAGTGGTAGTGAGAGTAGTAGTAGTGAGAGTAGTGGTAGTGGTGATAGTAGTGGTAGTGGTGAGAGTAGTGGTAGTGAGAATAGTGGTAGTGAGAGTAGTGGTAGTGAGAATAGTGGTAGTGAGAGTAGTGGTAGTGGTGAGAGTAGTTGTAGTAAGAGTAGAGGTTGTGAGAGTAGTGGTAGTGGTGAGTAGTGGTGGTGAGAGTAATGGTAGTGGTGAGCGGTAGTGAGAGTAGTGGTGGTGAGAGTAGTGGTAGTGAGAATAGTGGTAGTGAGAGTAGTGGTAGTGAGAGTAGTGGTAGTGGTGAGCGGTAGTGAGAGTAGTGGTAGTGAGAGTAGTGGTAGTGAGAGTAGAAGTTGTAGTGCGAGTAGTGGTAGTGAGAGTAGTGGTAGTGGTGAGAGTAGTGGTAGTGGTGAGAGTAGAAGTAGTAGTGAGAGTAGTGGTAGTGAGAGTAGTGGTAGTGGTGAGAGTAGTGGTAGTGAGAGTAGTGGTAGTGGTGAGAGTAGTGGTAGTGAGAGTAGTGGTAGTGAGAGTAGTGGTAGTGAGAGCAGTGGTAGTGGTGAGCGGTAGTGAGAGTAGTGGTAGTGAGAGTAGTGGTAGTGAGAGTAGTGGTAGTGAGAGTAGTGGTAGTGGAGAGATTAGTGGTAGTGGTGAGAATAGTGGTAGTAGTGAGAGTAGTGGTGTTGGTGAGAGTAGTGTTAGTGGTGAGAGTAGAAGTAGTAGTGAGAGTAGTGGTAGTGAGAGTAGTGGTAGTGGTGAGAGTAGTGGAATTGGTGAGCGGTAGTGAGAGTAGTGGTAGTGAGAGTAGTGGTAGTGGTGAGAGTAGTGGTAGTGGTGTTAGTAGAAGTAGTAGTGAGAGTAGTGGTAATGTGAGTAGTGGTTGTGGTGAGAGTAGTGGTTGTGGTGAGAGTAGTGGTAGTGGTGAGCGGTAGTGAAAGTAGTGGGAGTGAGAGTAGTAGTAGTAGTGAGAGTAGTGGTAGTGAGAGTAGAGGTAGTGAGAGTAGTGGTAGTGGTGAGAGTAGTTGTAGTGGTGAGAGTAGTGGTAGTGAGAGTAGTGGTAGTGAGAGTAGTGGTAGTGGTGAGAGTAGTGGTAGTGGTGAGAGTAGAAGTAGTAGTGAGAGTAGTGGTAGTGAGAGTAGTGGTAGTGGTGAGAGTAGTGGTAGTGAGAGTAGTGGTAGTGGTGAGAGTAGTGGTAGTGAGAGTAGTGGTAGTGAGAGTAGTGGTAGTGAGAGTAGTGGTAGTGGTGAGCGGTAGTGAGAGTAGTGGTAGTGAGAGTAGTGGTTGTGGTGAGAGTAGTGGTAGTGAGAGTAGTGGTAGTGGTGAGATTAGTGGTAGTGGTGAGAGTAGTGGTATTAGTGAGAGTAGTGGTAGGGGTGAGTGGTAGTGGTGAGCGGTAGTGAGAGTAGTGGTAGTAAGAGTAGTGGTAGTGGTGAGAGTAGTGGTAGTGGTGAGAGCAATGGTAGTGGTGAGATTAGTGGTAGTGGTGAGAGTAGTGGTATTAGTGAGAGTAGTGGTAGGGGTGAGTGGTAGTGGTGAGCGGTAGTGAGAGTAGTTGTAGTGGTGAGAGTAGTGGTAGTGGTGAGAGTAGTGGTATTAGTGAGAGTAGTGGTATTAGTGAGAGTAGTGGTAGTGAGAGTAGTTGTAGTGGTGAGAGTAGTGGTAGTGGTGAGAGTAGTGGTAGTGGTGAGAGTAGTGGTAGTGGTGAGAGTCGTGGTAGTGGTGAGAGTAGTGGTAGTGGTGAGAGTAGTGGTAGTGGTGAGAGTAGTGGTAGTGAGAGTAGTAGTAGTGAGAGTAGTGGTGGTAGTGAGAGTAGTGGTAGTAGTGAGAGTCGTGGTAGTAGTGAGAGTAGTGAGAGTAGTGGTAGTGAGAGTTGTGAGAGTAGTGAGAGTAGTGGTAGTAGTGAGAGTCGTGGTAGTAGTGAGAGTCGTGGTAGTAGTGAGATTAGTGGTAGTGGTGTGAGTAGTGGTAGTAGTGAGAGTAGTGGTAGTGATAGTAGTGGTAGTGAGAGTAGTGAGAGTAGTGGTCGTGAGAGTAGTGGTAGTGAGAGTAGTAGTAGTGAGAGTAGTGGTAGTGATAGTTGTGGTAGTGAGAGTAGTAGTAGTGAGAGTAGTGGTAGTGGTGAGCGGTAGTGAGAGTAGTGGTAGTGAGAGTAGTGGTAGTGGTGAGAGTAGTGGTAGTGGTGAGAGTAGAAGTTGTAGTGCGAGTAGTGGTAGTGAGAGTAGTGGTAGTGGTGAGAGTAGTGGTAGTGGTGAGAGTAGAAGTAGTAGTGAGAGTAGTGGTAGTGAGAGTAGTGGTAGTGGTGAGAGTAGTGGTAGTGAGAGTAGTGGTAGTGAGAGTAGTGGTAGTGAGAGTAGTGGTAGTGGTGAGCGGTAGTGAGAGTAGTGGTAGTGAGAGTAGTGGTAGTGAGAGTAGTGGTAGTGAGAGTAGTGGTAGTGGTGAGATTAGTGGTAGTGGTGAGAATAGTGGTAGTAGTGAGAGTAGTGGTGTTGGTGAGAGTAGTGTTAGTGGTGAGAGTAGAAGTAGTAGTGAGAGTAGTGGTAGTGAGAGTAGTGGTAGTGAGAGTAGTGGTAGTGAGAGTAGTGGTAGTGGTGAGAGTAGTGGAATTGGTGAGCGGTAGTGAGAGTAGTGGTAGTGAGAGTAGTGGTAGTGGTGAGAGTAGTGGTAGTGGTGTTAGTAGAAGTAGTAGTGAGATTAGTGGTAATGTGAGTAGTGGTTGTGGTGAGAGTAGTGGTTGTGGTGAGAGTAGTGGTAGTGGTGAGCGGTAGTGAAAGTAGTGGGAGTGAGAGTAGTAGTAGTAGTGAGAGTAGTTGTAGTGAGAGTAGAGGTAGTGAGAGTAGTGGTAGTGGTGAGAGTAGTTGTAGTGGTGAGAGTAGTGGTAGTGAGAGTAGTGGTAGTGAGAGTAGTGGTAGTGGTGAGAGTAGTGGTAGTGGTGAGAGTAGAAGTAGTAGTGAGAGTAGTGGTAGTGAGAGTAGTGGTAGTGGTGAGAGTAGTGGTAGTGAGAGTAGTGGTAGTGGTGAGAGTAGTGGTAGTGAGAGTAGTGGTAGTGAGAGTAGTGGTAGTGAGAGTAGTGGTAGTGGTGAGCGGTAGTGAGAGTAGTGGTAGTGAGAGTAGTGGTAGTGAGAGTAGTGGTAGTGGTGAGATTAGTGGTAGTGGTGAGAATAGTGGTAGTAGTGAGAGTAGTGGTGTTGGTGAGAGTAGTGTTAGTGGTGAGAGTAGAAGTAGTAGTGAGAGTAGTGGTAGTGAGAGTAGTGGTAGTGAGAGTAGTGGTAGTGGTGAGAGTAGTGGAATTGGTGAGCGGTAGTGAGAGTAGTGGTAGTGAGAGTAGTGGTAGTGGTGAGAGTAGTGGTAGTGGTGTTAGTAGAAGTAGTAGTGAGAGTAAAGGTAATGTGAGTAGTGGTTGTGGTGAGAGTAGTGGTTGTGGTGAGAGTAGTGGTAGTGGTGAGAATAGTGGTAGTAGTGAGAGTAGTGGTGTTGGTGAGAGTAGTGTTAGTGGTGAGAGTAGAAGTAGTAGTGAGTAGTGGTAGTGAGAGTAGTGGTAGTGAGAGTAGTGGTAGTGGTGAGAGTAGTGGTAGTGAGAGTAGTGGTAGTAAGAGTAGTGGTGGTGAGAGTAGTGGTAGTGAGAGTAGTGCTAGTGAGAGTAGTGGTAGTGGTGAGCGGTAGTGAGAGTAGTGGTAGTGAGAGTAGTGGTAGTGAGAGAAGTGGTAGTGAGGAGATTAGTTGTAGTTGTGAGAGTAGTGGTAGTGAGAGCAGGTGGAGTGACAGTAGTGGTAGTGAGAGTAGTGGTAGTGACAGTAGTGGTAGTGAGAGTAGTGGTAGTGAGAGTAGTAGTAGTGAGAGTAGTGGTAGTGGTGAGAGTAGTGGTAGTGGTGAGAGTAGTGGTAGTGAGAGTAGTGGTAGTGAGAGTAGTGGTAGTGAGAGTAGTGGTAGTGAGAGTAGTAGTAGTGAGAGTAGTGGTAGTGAGAGTAGTGGTAGTGAGAGTAGTGGTAGTGAGAGTAGTGGTAGTGAGAGTAGTGGTAGTGAGAGTAGTGGTAGGGATAGCAGTGGTAGTGAGAGTAGTGGTAGTGAGAGTAGTGGTAGTGGTGAGATTAGTGGTAGTGGTGAGAATAGTGGTAGTAGTGAGAGTAGTGGTGTTGGTGAGAGTAGTGTTAGTGGTGAGAGTAGAAGTAGTAGTGAGAGTAGTGGTAGTGAGAGTAGTGGTAGTGAGAGTAGTGGTAGTGGTGAGAGTAGTGGTAGTGAGAGTAGTGGTAGTAAGAGTAGTGGTGGTGAGAGTAGTGGTAGTGAGAGTAGTGCTAGTGAGAGTAGTGGTAGTGGTGAGCGGTAGTGAGAGTAGTGGTAGTGAGAGTAGTGGTAGTGAGAGAAGTGGTAGTGAGGAGATTAGTTGTAGTTGTGAGAGTAGTGGTAGTGAGAGCAGGTGGAGTGACAGTAGTGGTAGTGAGAGTAGTGGTAGTGAGAGTAGTAGTAGTGAGAGTAGTGGTAGTGGTGATAGTAGTGGTAGTGGTGAGAGTAGTGGTAGTGAGAATAGTGGTAGTGAGAGTAGTGGTAGTGAGAATAGTGGTAGTGAGAGTAGTGGTAGTGGTGAGAGTAGTTGTAGTAAGAGTAGAGGTTGTGAGAGTAGTGGTAGTGGTGAGTAGTGGTGGTGAGAGTAATGGTAGTGGTGAGCGGTAGTGAGAGTAGTGGTGGTGAGAGTAGTGGTAGTGAGAATAGTGGTAGTGAGAGTAGTGGTAGTGAGAGTAGTGGTAGTGGTGAGCGGTAGTGAGAGTAGTGGTAGTGAGAGTAGTGGTAGTGAGAGTAGAAGTTGTAGTGCGAGTAGTGGTAGTGAGAGTAGTGGTAGTGGTGAGAGTAGTGGTAGTGGTGAGAGTAGAAGTAGTAGTGAGAGTAGTGGTAGTGAGAGTAGTGGTAGTGGTGAGAGTAGTGGTAGTGAGAGTAGTGGTAGTGGTGAGAGTAGTGGTAGTGAGAGTAGTGGTAGTGAGAGTAGTGGTAGTGAGAGCAGTGGTAGTGGTGAGCGGTAGTGAGAGTAGTGGTAGTGAGAGTAGTGGTAGTGAGAGTAGTGGTAGTGAGAGTAGTGGTAGTGGAGAGATTAGTGGTAGTGGTGAGAATAGTGGTAGTAGTGAGAGTAGTGGTGTTGGTGAGAGTAGTGTTAGTGGTGAGAGTAGAAGTAGTAGTGAGAGTAGTGGTAGTGAGAGTAGTGGTAGTGGTGAGAGTAGTGGAATTGGTGAGCGGTAGTGAGAGTAGTGGTAGTGAGAGTAGTGGTAGTGGTGAGAGTAGTGGTAGTGGTGTTAGTAGAAGTAGTAGTGAGAGTAGTGGTAATGTGAGTAGTGGTTGTGGTGAGAGTAGTGGTTGTGGTGAGAGTAGTGGTAGTGGTGAGCGGTAGTGAAAGTAGTGGGAGTGAGAGTAGTAGTAGTAGTGAGAGTAGTGGTAGTGAGAGTAGAGGTAGTGAGAGTAGTGGTAGTGGTGAGAGTAGTTGTAGTGGTGAGAGTAGTGGTAGTGAGAGTAGTGGTAGTGAGAGTAGTGGTAGTGGTGAGAGTAGTGGTAGTGGTGAGAGTAGAAGTAGTAGTGAGAGTAGTGGTAGTGAGAGTAGTGGTAGTGGTGAGAGTAGTGGTAGTGAGAGTAGTGGTAGTGGTGAGAGTAGTGGTAGTGAGAGTAGTGGTAGTGAGAGTAGTGGTAGTGAGAGTAGTGGTAGTGGTGAGCGGTAGTGAGAGTAGTGGTAGTGAGAGTAGTGGTTGTGGTGAGAGTAGTGGTAGTGAGAGTAGTGGTAGTGGTGAGATTAGTGGTAGTGGTGAGAGTAGTGGTATTAGTGAGAGTAGTGGTAGGGGTGAGTGGTAGTGGTGAGCGGTAGTGAGAGTAGTGGTAGTAAGAGTAGTGGTAGTGGTGAGAGTAGTGGTAGTGGTGAGAGCAATGGTAGTGGTGAGATTAGTGGTAGTGGTGAGAGTAGTGGTATTAGTGAGAGTAGTGGTAGGGGTGAGTGGTAGTGGTGAGCGGTAGTGAGAGTAGTTGTAGTGGTGAGAGTAGTGGTAGTGGTGAGAGTAGTGGTATTAGTGAGAGTAGTGGTATTAGTGAGAGTAGTGGTAGTGAGAGTAGTTGTAGTGGTGAGAGTAGTGGTAGTGGTGAGAGTAGTGGTAGTGGTGAGAGTAGTGGTAGTGGTGAGAGTCGTGGTAGTGGTGAGAGTAGTGGTAGTGGTGAGAGTAGTGGTAGTGGTGAGAGTAGTGGTAGTGAGAGTAGTAGTAGTGAGAGTAGTGGTGGTAGTGAGAGTAGTGGTAGTAGTGAGAGTCGTGGTAGTAGTGAGAGTAGTGAGAGTAGTGGTAGTGAGAGTTGTGAGAGTAGTGAGAGTAGTGGTAGTAGTGAGAGTCGTGGTAGTAGTGAGAGTCGTGGTAGTAGTGAGATTAGTGGTAGTGGTGTGAGTAGTGGTAGTAGTGAGAGTAGTGGTAGTGATAGTAGTGGTAGTGAGAGTAGTGAGAGTAGTGGTCGTGAGAGTAGTGGTAGTGAGAGTAGTAGTAGTGAGAGTAGTGGTAGTGATAGTTGTGGTAGTGAGAGTAGTAGTAGTGAGAGTAGTGGTAGTGGTGAGCGGTAGTGAGAGTAGTGGTAGTGAGAGTAGTGGTAGTGGTGAGAGTAGTGGTAGTGGTGAGAGTAGAAGTTGTAGTGCGAGTAGTGGTAGTGAGAGTAGTGGTAGTGGTGAGAGTAGTGGTAGTGGTGAGAGTAGAAGTAGTAGTGAGAGTAGTGGTAGTGAGAGTAGTGGTAGTGGTGAGAGTAGTGGTAGTGAGAGTAGTGGTAGTGAGAGTAGTGGTAGTGAGAGTAGTGGTAGTGGTGAGCGGTAGTGAGAGTAGTGGTAGTGAGAGTAGTGGTAGTGAGAGTAGTGGTAGTGAGAGTAGTGGTAGTGGTGAGATTAGTGGTAGTGGTGAGAATAGTGGTAGTAGTGAGAGTAGTGGTGTTGGTGAGAGTAGTGTTAGTGGTGAGAGTAGAAGTAGTAGTGAGAGTAGTGGTAGTGAGAGTAGTGGTAGTGAGAGTAGTGGTAGTGAGAGTAGTGGTAGTGGTGAGAGTAGTGGAATTGGTGAGCGGTAGTGAGAGTAGTGGTAGTGAGAGTAGTGGTAGTGGTGAGAGTAGTGGTAGTGGTGTTAGTAGAAGTAGTAGTGAGATTAGTGGTAATGTGAGTAGTGGTTGTGGTGAGAGTAGTGGTTGTGGTGAGAGTAGTGGTAGTGGTGAGCGGTAGTGAAAGTAGTGGGAGTGAGAGTAGTAGTAGTAGTGAGAGTAGTTGTAGTGAGAGTAGAGGTAGTGAGAGTAGTGGTAGTGGTGAGAGTAGTTGTAGTGGTGAGAGTAGTGGTAGTGAGAGTAGTGGTAGTGAGAGTAGTGGTAGTGGTGAGAGTAGTGGTAGTGGTGAGAGTAGAAGTAGTAGTGAGAGTAGTGGTAGTGAGAGTAGTGGTAGTGGTGAGAGTAGTGGTAGTGAGAGTAGTGGTAGTGGTGAGAGTAGTGGTAGTGAGAGTAGTGGTAGTGAGAGTAGTGGTAGTGAGAGTAGTGGTAGTGGTGAGCGGTAGTGAGAGTAGTGGTAGTGAGAGTAGTGGTAGTGAGAGTAGTGGTAGTGGTGAGATTAGTGGTAGTGGTGAGAATAGTGGTAGTAGTGAGAGTAGTGGTGTTGGTGAGAGTAGTGTTAGTGGTGAGAGTAGAAGTAGTAGTGAGAGTAGTGGTAGTGAGAGTAGTGGTAGTGAGAGTAGTGGTAGTGGTGAGAGTAGTGGAATTGGTGAGCGGTAGTGAGAGTAGTGGTAGTGAGAGTAGTGGTAGTGGTGAGAGTAGTGGTAGTGGTGTTAGTAGAAGTAGTAGTGAGAGTAAAGGTAATGTGAGTAGTGGTTGTGGTGAGAGTAGTGGTTGTGGTGAGAGTAGTGGTAGTGGTGAGCGGTAGTGAAAGTAGTGGGAGTGAGAGTAGTAGTAGTAGTGAGAGTAGTAGTAGTGAGAGTAGTGGTAGTGGTGAGAGTAGTGGTAGTGGTGAGAGTAGTTGTAGTGGTGAGAGTAGTGGTAGTGAGAGTAGTGGTAGTGAGAGTAGTGGTAGTGAGAGTAGAGGTAGTGAGAGTAGTGGTAATGAGAGTAGTTGTAGTGGTGAGAGTAGTGGTAGTGGTGAGAGTAGTGGTAGTGTTGAGAGTAGTGGTAATGGTGAGAGTAGTGGTATTAGTGAGAGTAGTGGTAGTGGTGAGAGTAGATTTAGTGAGAGTCGTGGTAGTGGTGAGAGTAGTGGTATTGAGAGTAGCTGTAGTGGTGAGAGTAGTGGTAGTGGTGAGAGTAGTGGTAGTGGTGAGAGAAGTGGTAGTGGTGAGAGTAGTGGTAGTGGTGAGAGTAGTTGTGGTGAGAGTAGTGGGAGTGAGAGTAGTGGTAGTGGTGAGAGTAGTGGTAGTGGTGAGATTAGTGGTAGTGGTGAGAGTAGTGGTATTAGTGAGAGTAGTGATAGGGGTGAGTGGTAGTGGTGAGCGGTAGTGAGAGTAGTGGTAATAAGAGTAGTGGTAGTGGTGAGAGTAGTGGTAGTGGTGAGAGCAATGGTAGTGGTGAGATTAGTGGTAGTGGTGAGAGTAGTGGTATTA
This sequence comes from Salvelinus namaycush, assembly GCF_016432855.1. Lineage (NCBI taxonomy): Eukaryota > Metazoa > Chordata > Actinopteri > Salmoniformes > Salmonidae > Salvelinus > Salvelinus namaycush. The sequence goes on from NC_052325.1 coordinate 8,591,618, forward strand.
GTGAGAGTAGTGGTAGGGGTGAGTGGTAGTGGTGAGCGGTAGTGAGAGTAGTGGTAGTGGTGAGAGTAGTGGTAGTGGTGAGAGTAGTGGTATTAGTGAGAGTAGTGGTATTAGTGAGAGTAGTGGTATTAGTGAGAGTAGTGGTAGTGAGAGTAGTGGTAGTGGTGAGAGTAGTGGTAGTGGTGAGAGTCGTGGTAGTGGTGAGAGTCGTGGTAGTGGTGAGAGTAGTGGTAGTGGTGAGAGTAGTGGTAGTGGTGAGAGTAGTAGTAGTGAGAGTAGTGGTGGTAGTGAGAGTAGTGGTAGTAGTGAGAGTAGTGGTAGTGAGAGTTGTGAGAGTAGTGAGAGTAGTGGTAGTAGTGAGAGTCGTGGTAGTAGTGAGAGTAGTGAGAGTAGTGGTAGTGAGAGTAGTGGTAGTGAGAGTCGTGGTAGTGAGAGTAGTGGTAGTAGTGAGAGTCGTGGTAGTAGTGAGAGTCGTGGTAGTAGTGAGATTAGTGGTAGTGGTGTGAGTAGTGGTAGTAGTGAGAGTAGTGGTAGTGATAGTAGTGGTAGTGAGAGTAGTGAGAGTAGTGGTCGTGAGAGTAGTGGTAGTGAGAGTAGTAGTAGTGAGAGTAGTGGTTGTGGTGAGAGTAGTGGTAGTGAGAGTAGTGGTAGTGGTGAGATTAGTGGTAGTGGTGAGAATAGTGGTAGTAGTGAGAGTAGTGGTGTTGGTGAGAGTAGTGTTAGTGGTGAGAGTAGAAGTAGTAGTGAGAGTAGTGGTAGTGAGAGTAGTGGTAGTGAGAGTAGTGGTAGTGGTGAGAGTAGTGGAATTGGTGAGCGGTAGTGAGAGTAGTGGTAGTGAGAGTAGTGGTAGTGGTGAGAGTAGTGGTAGTGGTGTTAGTAGAAGTAGTAGTGAGAGTAAAGGTAATGTGAGTAGTGGTTGTGGTGAGAGTAGTGGTTGTGGTGAGAGTAGTGGTAGTGGTGAGCGGTAGTGAAAGTAGTGGGAGTGAGAGTAGTAGTAGTAGTGAGAGTAGTGGTAGTGAGAGTAGAGGTAGTGAGAGTAGTGGTAGTGGTGAGAGTAGTTGTAGTGGTGAGAGTAGTTGTAGTGGTGAGAGTAGTGGTAGTGAGAGTAGTGGTAGTGAGAGTAGAGGTAGTGAGAGTAGTGGTAGTGGTGAGAGTAGTTGTAGTGGTGAGAGTAGTGGTAGTGTTGAGAGTAGTGGTAATGGTGAGAGTAGTGGTATTAGTGAGAGTAGTGGTAGTGGTGAGAGTAGATTTAGTGAGAGTCGTGGTAGTGGTGAGAGTAGTGGTATTGAGAGTAGCTGTAGTGGTGAGAGTAGTGGTAGTGGTGAGAGTAGTGGTAGTGGTGAGAGTAGTGGTAGTGGTGAGATTAGTGGTAGTGGTGAGAGTAGTGGTATTAGTGAGAGTAGTGGTAGGGGTGAGTGGTAGTGGTGAGCGGTAGTGAGAGTAGTGGTAGTAAGAGTAGTGGTAGTGGTGAGAGTAGTGGTAGTGGTGAGAGCAATGGTAGTGGTGAGATTAGTGGTAGTGGTGAGAGTAGTGGTATTAGTGAGAGTAGTGGTAGGGGTGAGTGGTAGTGGTGAGCGGTAGTGAGAGTAGTTGTAGTGGTGAGAGTAGTGGTAGTGGTGAGAGTAGTGGTATTAGTGAGAGTAGTGGTATTAGTGAGAGTAGTGGTAGTGAGAGTAGTTGTAGTGGTAGTGGTGAGAGTAGTGGTAGTGGTGAGAGTAGTGGTAGTGGTGAGAGTCGTGGTAGTGGTGAGAGTCGTGGTAGTGGTGAGAGTAGTGGTAGTGGTGAGAGTAGTGGTAGTGGTGAGAGTAGTGGTAGTGAGAGTAGTAGTAGTGAGAGTAGTGGTGGTAGTGAGAGTAGTGGTAGTAGTGAGAGTCGTGGTAGTAGTGAGAGTAGTGAGAGTAGTGGTAGTGAGAGTTGTGAGAGTAGTGAGAGTAGTGGTAGTAGTGAGAGTCGTGGTAGTAGTGAGAGTCGTGGTAGTAGTGAGATTAGTGGTAGTGGTGTGAGTAGTGGTAGTAGTGAGAGTAGTGGTAGTGATAGTAGTGGTAGTGAGAGTAGTGAGAGTAGTGGTCGTGAGAGTAGTGGTAGTGAGAGTAGTAGTAGTGAGAGTAGTGGTAGTGATAGTTGTGGTAGTGAGAGTAGTAGTAGTGAGAGTAGTGGTAGTGGTGAGCGGTAGTGAGAGTAGTGGTAGTGAGAGTAGTGGTAGTGGTGAGAGTAGTGGTAGTGAGAGTAGAAGTTGTAGTGCGAGTAGTGGTAGTGAGAGTAGTGGTAGTGGTGAGAGTAGTGGTAGTGGTGAGAGTAGAAGTAGTAGTGAGAGTAGTGGTAGTGAGAGTAGTGGTAGTGGTGAGAGTAGTGGTAGTGAGAGTAGTGGTAGTGGTGAGAGTAGTGGTAGTGAGAGTAGTGGTAGTGAGAGTAGTGGTAGTGGTGAGCGGTAGTGAGAGTAGTGGTAGTGAGAGTAGTGGTAGTGAGAGTAGTGGTAGTGAGAGTAGTGGTAGTGGTGAGATTAGTGGTAGTGGTGAGAATAGTGGTAGTAGTGAGAGTAGTGGTGTTGGTGAGAGTAGTGTTAGTGGTGAGAGTAGAAGTAGTAGTGAGAGTAGTGGTAGTGAGAGTAGTGGTAGTGAGAGTAGTGGTAGTGAGAGTAGTGGTAGTGGTGAGAGTAGTGGAATTGGTGAGCGGTAGTGAGAGTAGTGGTAGTGAGAGTAGTGGTAGTGGTGAGAGTAGTGGTAGTGGTGTTAGTAGAAGTAGTAGTGAGATTAGTGGTAATGTGAGTAGTGGTTGTGGTGAGAGTAGTGGTTGTGGTGAGAGTAGTGGTAGTGGTGAGCGGTAGTGAAAGTAGTGGGAGTGAGAGTAGTAGTAGTAGTGAGAGTAGTTGTAGTGAGAGTAGAGGTAGTGAGAGTAGTGGTAGTGGTGAGAGTAGTTGTAGTGGTGAGAGTAGTGGTAGTGAGAGTAGTGGTAGTGAGAGTAGTGGTAGTGGTGAGAGTAGTGGTAGTGGTGAGAGTAGAAGTAGTAGTGAGAGTAGTGGTAGTGAGAGTAGTGGTAGTGGTGAGAGTAGTGGTAGTGAGAGTAGTGGTAGTGGTGAGAGTAGTGGTAGTGAGAGTAGTGGTAGTGAGAGTAGTGGTAGTGAGAGTAGTGGTAGTGGTGAGCGGTAGTGAGAGTAGTGGTAGTGAGAGTAGTGGTAGTGAGAGTAGTGGTAGTGAGAGTAGTGGTAGTGGTGAGATTAGTGGTAGTGGTGAGAATAGTGGTAGTAGTGAGAGTAGTGGTGTTGGTGAGAGTAGTGTTAGTGGTGAGAGTAGAAGTAGTAGTGAGAGTAGTGGTAGTGAGAGTAGTGGTAGTGAGAGTAGTGGTAGTGGTGAGAGTAGTGGAATTGGTGAGCGGTAGTGAGAGTAGTGGTAGTGAGAGTAGTGGTAGTGGTGAGAGTAGTGGTAGTGGTGTTAGTAGAAGTAGTAGTGAGAGTAAAGGTAATGTGAGTAGTGGTTGTGGTGAGAGTAGTGGTTGTGGTGAGAGTAGTGGTAGTGGTGAGCGGTAGTGAAAGTAGTGGGAGTGAGAGTAGTAGTAGTAGTGAGAGTAGTAGTAGTGAGAGTAGTGGTAGTGGTGAGAGTAGTGGTAGTGGTGAGAGTAGTTGTAGTGGTGAGAGTAGTGGTAGTGAGAGTAGTGGTAGTGAGAGTAGTGGTAGTGAGAGTAGAGGTAGTGAGAGTAGTGGTAGTGAGAGTAGTTGTAGTGGTGAGAGTAGTGGTAGTGTTGAGAGTAGTGGTAATGGTGAGAGTAGTGGTATTAGTGAGAGTAGTGGTAGTGGTGAGAGTAGATTTAGTGAGAGTCGTGGTAGTGGTGAGAGTAGTGGTATTGAGAGTAGCTGTAGTGGTGAGAGTAGTGGTAGTGGTGAGAGTAGTGGTAGTGGTGAGAGTAGTGGTAGTGGTGAGATTAGTGGTAGTGGTGAGAGTAGTGGTATTAGTGAGAGTAGTGGTAGGGGTGAGTGGTAGTGGTGAGCGGTAGTGAGAGTAGTGGTAGTAAGAGTAGTGGTAGTGGTGAGAGTAGTGGTAGTGGTGAGAGAAGTGGTAGTGGTGAGAGTAGTGGTAGTGGTGAGAGTAGTTGTGGTGAGAGTAGTGGGAGTGAGAGTAGTGGTAGTGGTGAGAGTAGTGGTAGTGGTGAGAGTAGTGGTAGTGGTGAGATTAGTGGTAGTGGTGAGAGTAGTGGTATTAGTGAGAGTAGTGGTAGGGGTGAGTGGTAGTGGTGAGCGGTAGTGAGAGTAGTGGTAGTGGTGAGAGTAGTGGTAGTGGTGAGAGTAGTGGTATTAGTGAGAGTAGTGGTATTAGTGAGAGTAGTGGTAGTGAGAGTAGTGGTAGTGGTGAGAGTAGTGGTAGTGTTGAGAGTAGTGGTAGTGGTGAGAGTCGTGGTAGTGGTGAGAGTCGTGGTAGTGGTGAGAGTAGTGGTAGTGGTGAGAGTAGTGGTAGTGGTGAGAGTAGTGGTAGTGAGAGTAGTAGTAGTGAGAGTAGTGGTGGTAGTGAGAGTAGTGGTAGTAGTGAGAGTAGTGGTAGTGAGAGTAGTGAGAGTAGTGGTAGTGAGAGTAGTGAGAGTAGTGGTAGTAGTGAGAGTCGTGGTAGTAGTGAGAGTAGTGAGAGTAGTGGTAGTGAGAGTCGTGGTAGTGAGAGTAGTGGTAGTAGTGAGAGTCGTGGTAGTAGTGAGAGTCGTGGTAGTAGTGAGATTAGTGGTAGTGGTGTGAGTAGTGGTAGTAGTGAGAGTAGTGGTAGTGATAGTAGTGGTAGTGAGAGTAGTGAGAGTAGTGGTCGTGAGAGTAGTGGTAGTGAGAGTAGTAGTAGTGAGAGTAGTGGTAGTGATAGTTGTGGTAGTGATAGTTGTGGTAGTGAGAGTAGTAGTAGTGAGAGTAGTGGTAGTGGTGAGCGGTAGTGAGAGTAGTGGTAGTGAGAGTAGTGGTAGTGGTGAGAGTAGTGGTAGTGAGAGTAGTGGTAGTGGTAGTGAGAGTAAAACTAGTTTTATACCCTGAGCCCAGGTGGCTCCAATCACTAACGACCCTCCTCTGCCTGCAGGAGGAACCGCCCCTGCACTGCAGAGGAGGAGCCGTGAGACCCCCCTCCTTAAAATGAGGGTCCCACCCTCAACCCAACTTCCTCCAACATATTCAAAATAATTCAAATTTCCCCAAAAACAAATAAACAAAAAAAAGATACCAATCCCGGCTCCTAGCAGTAGCCCCGTGTCCCCCAGCTGACTGTCCGCCCCTCAAACTCAGCAGCCTTGGTACCTGGGGAGCAATTTAAGAGGAAAGAGGCGCAGACAGCCCGTAGGGTCAGCAGAGAAAAGATACAAGCTAGGTTAAAGGAGCACGGGACAGAGCATCAGCAATGATATTATCCTTACCACTAATGTGTCTAATATCAAGGTTGAAAGGTTGCAAGAACAAAGCCCAACGCATCAGGCGCTGGTTTGGATTTTGCAGGGACCGCAGAAAAACAAGTGGGTTGTGGTCAGTGAACACAGTTAAAAGGGTCAAACCAGAACCAACATAGACCTCGAAGTGCTGTAAAGCCCAAATGAGACCTAAAGCCTCCTTTTCAATTACAGAATAGTTTTTCTGATACTTATTAAATTTTCGGGAGAAGAAACTGACTGGACACTCAACCTTGTCGTCATTCTCCTGGAGAAGCACAGCCCCAGCACCCATTTGACTGGCGTCTACCTGCAATTTGAAAGGTTTCCCAAAATTTGGTGCTGCCAACACAGGTGCCAAACACAAAAGAGTCTTAACTGCATCAAATGCCTCTTGACACTGGGTGGACCAGATAAACTCAGCCTTGGCCTTCAACAGATTGGTCAGGGGGGACACTACTACCGAAAAGTTTTTACAAAAAGCACGGTAGTACCCCGCCATTCCCAGGAAGCGCATCAGTTCTTTCTTTGTGGAGGGCTGTAGGAACTGCTTCACAGCCTGAACCTTGGCTTCCACGGGACAGACAAATCCCTGACCAACAACCTTGCCTAGGTATGTGACTGTAGCTTTGGCAAACTCACATTTTGCCAAATTAATAGTCAACCTGGCCCACACCAGTCTTTCGAACAGGGCTTGCACTCTCCGAACATGCTCCTCCCAGGAGTCTGAGTAGACGACCACGTCATCCAAATACACGGCACACCCTTCCAGACCTGAGACCACCCGATTCATTAGCCTCTGGAAGGTGGCTGGAGCATTCCGCAAGCCGAAAGGCATCACTTTATAAGAGAACAAACCAGATGGAGTTATAAAGGCAGCAATCTCACAAGCTCTTTTGGTAAGGGGTACTTGCCAATATCCCTTTAAAAGATCAAATTTGCTAACATACTTTGCTGACCCAACTTGATCAATACAGTCCTCCATCCTAGGAAGAGGGTAAAGGTCTGCTTTAGTAACATTGTTAACTTTTCTATAATCAGTGCAAGGTCTGAAAGTAGAATCAGACTTTTTGACCAAAAGACAGGGTGAAGCCCAATTTGAACAACAGCAATACCATTGTCCAACATATACTGCACCTCTGTTTCCAGTTTCAATCTCTTCTCCTCAGACACACGATAAAATCTCTGTTTGGTAGGCTTAGCATCTCCGATGTCTATATCATGCTCAATTAAGTGGGTTTGCGATGGAGTGTCAGAAAACAAAACAGGGTAGTTTCTAATAAGAGCTACCAATTCATCACGTTTCTCAGAGTCTAAATGATCTACCAAAACCCCAAGGTTTTGCAAAGTCTGGGAGTTTTTCAACCGACCTTGTAAGACCTCATCCGAAACTTTAACTTCCTCTTCTCCCCCCTCCACCAAATTAAAGCCACAAGATGCAGTGACTGGGGCAGCAGTCAACACTGACCTCACTGCTGGAGTGCCTTCAACTTTGCTTAGATCACGGGAGTGATAACATTTTAACAGGTTCACATGGCATAATTTAGAGGACTTCCTATGACTAGGGGTTTCAATAAGATAGTTCAAATCTGACACTTTACGCAACACAGTGAAAGGACCATAGTATTTTGCCTGAAAAGGTGAACTTACAAGAGGCAGAAGAGCAAGTACCCGATCACCGGGACTAAACTCACGCAGCTCAGCCTGTCCGTCATATTTCAGTTTCATTTTCCGTTGAGAACATTTTAGTTTTTCTTTCGCTAGTTCACCAGCCCTATACAACTTCAACCTAAAACCATTTACATAGTCAATAAGGTTCCGAGGTGGTTCCTCAGGCAAACAACCATCCTGCAACACTGCTAAAGGCCCACGCACCTTATGACCAAACACTAAGTCATTTGGGCTAAACCCTGTGCTTTCCTGCACTACTTCACGAGCAGCTAGTAACAGCCAAGGTAACCCCTCCTCCCAGTCGGCAGACAGTTCTGTACAATATGCACGAAGCAAAGATTTTAAAGTTTGATGAAAACGTTCCAAAGCTCCCTGGCTCTGGGCATGGAACGCAGTAGACTTGTTGTGTTTAAGTTTAAGCTGTTTGAGAACCTGAGCAAATAAATGGGAGGTAAAGTGAGACCCCTGATCTGACTGGATGGTTTTTGGAATCCCAAATGTTGAAATAAATTGAGTTAACGCTTTAACTACTGATTTTGAAGTTATGGTACGCAAGGAAAAAGCTGCCGGATATCTGGTTGCTTTACACATAACAGTTAATAAGTAGCTATGACCTGACTTGGACCTTGGTAATGGCCCAACACAATCGATAGTAAGATGCTCAAAAGGTTGCCCTACGGCTGGTATTGGATACAACGGTGCAGGCTTTACAACCTGATTTGGCTTGCTTGTGCGCTGACACGTATCACAAGTTTTAATAAACTGAGATACATCCCGCTTTAAACGTGGCCAGAAAAAATAACGAAGTATGCGATCATAAGTTTTACGAACACCCATATGACCTGCCACATCACCATGTGAAGTTTGCAACACTTTATTTCGCAAGGTAGTTGGTACAACTATTTGAAAGACTGGTTCTCCTAGACCCTGATCATAGTGTGGAACCCATTTCCTGACCAACAGCCCATCAAGAAGAAAATAACACTGAGCACTATTCCTCACCACTGAATCAGGAACCACTTTATCAAACAGATCAGCTAAAGTAGTATCGGCCTTTTGCTCAGTCATCAATGAATCTCTAGAACTAGTCAACTGTTCTGTCTGGAGTTTGACTGGCAACTCAAGACTTTCTGGCTTACTCTCAATCTCCTTACGAGAAATATCTCAGGAGACACACAATTTTGATCCGGAGATTCCCTTGCAGGTGACACTGAAGGTTGCTTCTTACAGATGTTTAGTTTGCCATCTGCCCACACCTTACTACCTGCCAAGTCATTCCCCAAAATCATGTGGACTCCCTCTACTGGCAACTGGGGTCTAACCCCAACATCTACATCACCCTCTACTAGACCACATTTTAGGGTAACTTCATGTAAAGGACAAGAGAATGGAACCAAACCCATACCACATACCATTACACAACGGCCAGTATCAGACTCTTTAGAGAACGGCAAAACAGATTCCAGAATAAAAGAATCTAAAGCTCCAGTGTCTCTTAGGATCTTGATTTTAACATTGTGGTTGCCATCTACTAGGGACACTACACCATCTGAAATAAAGGCTGAAAAATCACAACGTGAAGACTGAGAATCAAACTCAACTAGTGGCTGAAACAGCTCACCCTGGTGGTCAGAGGCTGTAACAGGACTTGCCATCACAGCAGGTTTAACTTGACCTGACTGTTTTGATTTAAGCAGAGGACAATTTTTCTTCCAATGTCCTTCAACTAAGCAGTAGCGACAGGTATTAGCATTAACCGGTGCTTTAAGTCCTCCAGACCCAAACTTCTGCTGAGGCCTTTGGAAAGAAGCCCCCAAAAAAGGTGACTTACTATTCCTGGTAGTAAAGTTAGTTTTATGGTACATGTCACTGTTTGACTCAAAATGGCTTTTATGTGTTATCCTGTACTCATCTGCAAGGATTGCTGCATCACTTGGAGACTTAACTTTACGTTCATTCATATATGTAGCAACCTGGTCAGACACAGAATTTTTGAACTGTTCTAACACAATCAAATTAGACAGACCCTCAAAAGTACTAACTTCAGAAGCTGTACACCAACGATTAAACGCAGAAGTCAAATCACGAACAAACTCAGAATAGGTTTGTGAATCTAACTTTTTCCTGTAACGAAAACGTTGACGATATGCCTCTGGCACAAACTCGTAGACCTTCAGAACTGCTGATTTAACTTTAACAAAAACTTTACTGTCAGCTACACTCAGTGCTGCAAAAGCCTCAAGTGCTTTACCTGTAAGTACACATTGCAACAACATAGTCATGTCTAAATCTGACCAAGCTCTAGCCTCCGCAATACGCTCAAATAAAGCAAAGTATGTGTCTGGATCTGACCCATCAAATTTAGGCAACAAACGAAGATTCTGTGAAACATCAAACTGTGGTAGTCTTTCTGATCTATTAGCATTTCTCAATCGCTCTATCTCCAACTGCATTTGCAACAGTTCCCTCTGCTGCTCAAAAGTTAAAGACTAGACTGAAAACTTGCACCCTCACTACTAGTATACTGACCGTCAAAAACACCCATTTCCCTAAGACCCTGCTTTAATCTAGTTTTAACGATCTCTTTAATTTTTTTATCAACAATCTCAATCTGATAATGTTCAGCAATTTCAATTAACTGCTCCTTAGTACACAACTCTAAGGCTACCTCTGAAGGAGCTTGAACAAAACTACTCAAAATGGAAGACATTTTCCTCAACCAATAATACTCTTACAAATGCTCAAAAAAAAACACATAACTCACCTGCTGTCAGTCTGGGTTCAAGGACAGGAGCCACACCCCACTATCCTCCAAAAACTACTAACTAACTGGCCCTGGTCTTCGTGCAGTCACATGTGGTGGGGTTTTATGCACACAAAACCAGTGGAGTGGAAAAGACAACCAGAAACTGGCGGCCCTCCCATAACCACGGAGGTGCTCCCGAGCCGATGTAGGGGAAAAGGGAAAGGGATGCTCTACCCACGTTCACTGCCACCTAAAACAAAAACACCACAAGCCTCCTATTGACACTCGCTGATATGCCTGAACAGGAGAGGACTCCCACCTGAACAAAACCCAGAAAAACACAGAGTGAATTGCTTAGCTACCAAGCTAACTGAACCAAAAGAACACATGGCTCTCAAAGCTCTCTTCAACAAAATTGGCCCAACCAAAACATCCCCTCAAACAAAAAAAGTTTTGGCAAACTAAACTAAACTAACCCAAGTTAACTACAATCCTGGACGAGCCCCCACTTGTCACAAGCCGGCTCATAGTGTCACGTTCCTGACCTGTTTTCTGTTAGTTTTTGTATGTGTTAGTTGGTCAGGACGTGAGTTTGGGTGGGCAGTCTATGTTTTCTGTTTCTATGTTGGTTTTGGGTACCTGATATGGTTCTCAATTAGAGGCAGGTGGTTATCATCTCCTCTGATTGAGAATCATATTAAGGTAGGTGTTTTCACTTTGTTTGTCGTGGGTGGTTGTCTCCTGTGTCTGTGTTTGTTTGCACCATACGGGACTGTTTCGTTCGTTCGTCGTTTTGTGTAGTCATTTTCCTGTTCGTGAGTTCTTCGTGTTATGTAAGTTCTTATGTTCAGGTTCGTCTACTCCGTTTGTTGTTTTGTTTAGTTTCAAGTGAAGTTCGTGTTTTCGTCTTTACTTAAATAAATCATGTCATATCAAGACGCTGCATTTTGGTTTAATCCCTGCTCCTCCTCTTCGGATGAAGAGGAGGAGGAACGCCGTTACAGAACCACCCACCGAACCAGAACCAAGCAGCGTGAATTCGAGCAGTGGCCTGCTACACAGGATTATTGGAGTTGGGAGGAAATATTGGACGGAAAAGGTCCATGGGCACAGCCGGGAGAATATCGCCGTCCCAAAGCTGAGCTGGAGGCAGCGAAAGCAGAGAGGCGGCGATATGAGGAGGCAGCAAGGAAGCAAGGCTGGAAGCCGGAGAATCAAGCTCAAGACCGGAGATATGAAGGTACGCGGCTAGCAAGGAAGCCCGAGAAGAAACCCCAAAAATTTCTTGGGGGGGGCTTAGAGGTAGTGGGCCGAGGGCAGGTAGGAGACCTGCGCCCACTTCACAGGCTAACCGTGGAGAGCGGGAGTACGGGCGAACACCGTGTTACGCAGTAGAGCGCACGGTGTCTCCTGTACGTGTTCATAGCCCGGTGCGGGTTATTCCACCTCCCCGCACTGGTAGGGCTAGATTGGGCATTGAGCCAGGTGCCATGATGCCGGCTCAACGCGTCTGGTCTCCAGTGCGTCTCCTCGGGCCGGCATACATGGCACCAGCCTTACGCATGGTGTCCCCGGTTCGCCTACATAGCCCGGTGCGGGTTATTCCACCTCCCCGCACTGGTCGGGCGACGGGGAGCATTCAACCAGGTAAGGTTGGGCAGGCTCGGTGTTCAAGGGAACCAGTACGCCTGCACGGTCCGGTATTTCCGGCGCCACTTTCCCGCCCCAGCCCAGTACTACCAGTGCCTACTCCACGCACCAGGCTTCCAGTGCCTCCAGTTCCGGCACCACGCACTAAGCCTCCTGTGCGTCTCCAGAGCCCTGTACGCACTGTTCCTTCTCCCCGTACTCGTCCTGATGTGCGTGCCCTCAGCCCGGTGCCACCAGTGCCGGTACCACGCACCAGGCCTATAGTGCACTTCGAGAGGTCAGTGTGCCCTGTCCCTGCTCCCCGCACTAGCCTTGAAGTGCGTGTCTCCAGCCCAGTGCCATCTGAGCCATCCGTCTCCCCAGCGCCATCTGAGCCATCCGTCTCCCCAGCGCCATCTGAGCCATCCGTCTCCCCAGCGCCGTCTGAGCCATCCGTCTGCCCCGAGCCATTAGAGCCGCCCGTCTGTCCCGAGCCGTCAGAGCCGTTCGTCAGACAGGATCTGCCAGAGCCGCCAACCAGACAGGATCTGCCAGAGCCGCCAACCAGACAGGATCTGCCAGGGCCGCCAACCAGACAGGATCTGCCAGAGCCGCCAACCAGACAGGATCTGCCAGAGCCGCCAGTGAGCCATGAGCGTCCAGAGCCGTCAGCCAGCCATGAGCGTCCAGAGCCGTCAGCCAGCCATGAGCGTCCAGAGCCGTCAGCCAGCCATGAGCGTCCAGAGCCGTCAGCCAGCCATGAGCGTCCAGAGCCGTCAGCCAGCCATGAGCGTCTAGAGCCGTCAGCCAGCCATGAGCGTCTAGAGCCGTCAGCCAGCCATGAGCGTCCAGAGCCGTCAGCCAGCCACGAGCGTCCAGAGCCGTCAGCCAGCCACGAGCGTCCAGAGCCGTCAGCCAGCCACGAGCGTCCAGAGCCGTCAGCCAGCCACGAGCGTCCAGAGCCGTCAGCCAGCCACGAGCGTCCAGAGCCGTCAGCCAGCCCAGAGCTGCCAGTAATCCAGAACTGCCCCTCAGTCCAGAGCTGTCTCTCTGTCCGGAGCTGCCCTTCAGTCCGGAGTTGCCCCTCTATCCTGAGCTACCTCTCTATCCTGACCTACCTCTTTGTTTTGAGCTATCTCTCTATCCCGGTGCTGTCCCTTGTCCCGGTGCTGCCCCTTGTCTCGATGTTACCCAAAAAATTAAGTGGGTGGAATAGGAGGGTGGTCAGTCGTAGGGGGAAACGTAAGCTGGGATTGACTATGGTGGGGTGGGGACCTCGCCCAGAGCCTGAGCCACCACCGTGGTCAGATGCCCACCCAGACCCTCCCCTAAACTTTGTGCTGGTGCGCCCGGAGTTCGCACCTTAAGGGGGGGGTTATGTCACGTTCCTGACCTGTTTTCTGTTAGTTTTTGTATGTGTTAGTTGGTCAGGACGTGAGTTTGGGTGGGCAGTCTATGTTTTCTGTTTCTATGTTGGTTTTGGGTACCTGATATGGTTCTCAATTAGAGGCAGGTGGTTATCATCTCCTCTGATTGAGAATCATATTAAGGTAGGTGTTTTCACTTTGTTTGTCGTGGGTGGTTGTCTCCTGTGTCTGTGTTTGTTTGCACCATACGGGACTGTTTCGTTCGTTCGTCGTTTTGTGTAGTCATTTTCCTGTTCGTGAGTTCTTCGTGTTATGTAAGTTCTTATGTTCAGGTTCGTCTACTCCGTTTGTTGTTTTGTTTAGTTTCAAGTGAAGTTCGTGTTTTCGTCTTTACTTAAATAAATCATGTCATATCAAGACGCTGCATTTTGGTTTAATCCCTGCTCCTCCTCTTCGGATGAAGAGGAGGAGGAACGCCATTACACATAGCCTGTGACAAAAATGAGGGGACACGAACAACAGGTATAGGCCAATTTAAAAGTGTTCTTTATTATAAACAAACTATTAACTTAAACTAAGAAAAAGGAATGAGGTGTGGAAGTATCATGATGTAAGGTGTATGTAAAGTGCATGGATGCGTGAATAAGTGTGTGAGAACATGACTGAGTGAAAACTATGCAAAACTACAAAGGAACAAACAAATCATGAGCATACCTGGAGGAGCAGAGAGAGAGAGAGAGATGATTAGTGAAGCAGTTTTATACCCTGAGCCCAGGTGGCTCCAATCACTAATGACCCTCCTCTGCCTGCAGGAGGAACCGCCCCTGCACTGCAGAGGAGGAGCCGTGACAAGTGATAGTGAGAGTAGTAGTAGTGAGAGTAGTGGTAGTGAGAGTAGTGGTAGTGAGAGTAGTGGTAGTGATAGCAGTGGTAGTGAGAGTAGTGGTAGTGAGAGTAGTGGTAGGGATAGCAGTGGTAGTGAGAGTAGTGGTAGTGAGAGTAGTGGTAGTGAGAGTAGTGGTAGTGGTGAGATTAGTGGTAGTGGTGAGAATAGTGGTAGTAGTGAGAGTAGTGGTGTTGGTGAGAGTAGTGTTAGTGGTGAGAGTAGAAGTAGTAGTGAGAGTAGTGGTAGTGAGAGTAGTGGTAGTGAGAGTAGTGGTAGTGGTGAGAGTAGTGGTAGTGAGAGTAGTGGTAGTAAGAGTAGTGGTGGTGAGAGTAGTGGTAGTGAGAGTAGTGGTAGTGAGAGTAGTGGTAGTGGTGAGCGGTAGTGAGAGTAGTGGTAGTGAGAGTAGTGGTAGTGAGAGAAGTGGTAGTGAGGAGATTAGTTGTAGTTGTGAGAGTAGTGGTAGTGAGAGCAGGTGGAGTGAGAGTAGTGGTAGTGAGAGTAGTGGTAGTGAGAGTAGTAGTAGTGAGAGTAGTGGTAGTGGTGATAGTAGTGGTAGTGGTGAGAGTAGTGGTAGTGAGAATAGTGGTAGTGAGAGTAGTGGTAGTGAGAATAGTGGTAGTGAGAGTAGTGGTAGTGGTGAGAGTAGTTGTAGTAAGAGTAGAGGTTGTGAGAGTAGTGGTAGTGGTGAGTAGTGGTGGTGAGAGTAATGGTAGTGGTGAGCGGTAGTGAGAGTAGTGGTGGTGAGAGTAGTGGTAGTGAGAATAGTGGTAGTGAGAGTAGTGGTAGTGAGAGTAGTGGTAGTGGTGAGCGGTAGTGAGAGTAGTGGTAGTGAGAGTAGTGGTAGTGAGAGTAGTGGTAGTGAGAGTAGAAGTAGTAGTGCGAGTAGTGGTAGTGAGAGTAGTGGTAGTGGTGAGAGTAGAAGTAGTAGTGAGAGTAGTGGTAGTGAGAGTAGTGGTAGTGGTGAGAGTAGTGGTAGTGAGAGTAGTGGTAGTGGTGAGAGTAGTGGTAGTGAGAGTAGTGGTAGTGAGAGTAGTGGTAGTGGTGAGCGGTAGTGAGAGTTATGGTAGTGAGAGTAGTGGTAGTGAGAGTAGTGGTAGTGAGAGTAGTGGTAGTAGTGAGAGTAGTGGTAGTGGTAAGATTAGTGGTAGTGGTGAGAATAGTGGTAGTAGTGAGAGTAGTGGTGTTGGTGAGAGTAGTGTTAGTGGTGAGAGTAGAAGTAGTAGTGAGAGTAGTGGTAGTGAGAGTAGTCGTAGTGAGAGTAGTGGTAGTGGTGAGAGTAGTGGAATTGGTGAGCGGTAGTGAGAGTAGTGGTAGTGAGAGTAGTGGTAGTGGTGAGAGTAGTGGTAGTGGTGTTAGTAGAAGTAGTAGTGAGAGTAGTGGTAATGTGAGTAGTGGTTGTGGTGAGAGTAGTGGTTGTGGTGAGAGTAGTGGTAGTGGTGAGCGGTAGTGAAAGTAGTGGGAGTGAGAGTAGTAGTAGTAGTGAGAGTAGTGGTAGTGAGAGTAGAGGTAGTGAGAGTAGTGGTAGTGGTGAGAGTAGTTGTAGTGTTGAGAGTAGTGGTAGTGAGAGTAGTGGTAGTGAGAGTAGTGGTAGTGAGAGTAGAGGTAGTGAGAGTAGTGGTAGTGGTGAGAGTAGTGGTAGTGGTGAGAGTAGTGGTAGTGGTGAGAGTAGTGGTAATGGTGAGAGTAGTGGTATTAGTGAGAGTAGTGGTAGTGGTGAGAGTAGATTTAGTGAGAGTCGTGGTAGTGGTGAGAGTAGTGGTAGTGAGAGTAGCGTGGTAGTGGTGAGAGTAGTGGTAGTGGTGAGAGTAGAAGTAGTAGTGAGAGTAGTGGTAGTGAGAGTAGTGGTAGTGAGAGTAGTGGTAGTGGTGAGAGTAGTGGAATTGGTGAGCGGTAGTGAGAGTAGTGGTAGTGAGAGTAGTGGTAGTGGTGAGAGTAGTGGTAGTGGTGTTAGTAGAAGTAGTAGTGAGAGTAGTGGTAATGTGAGTAGTGGTTGTGGTGAGAGTAGTGGTTGTGGTGAGAGTAGTGGTAGTGGTGAGCGGTAGTGAAAGTAGTGGGAGTGAGAGTAGTAGTAGTAGTGAGAGTAGTGGTAGTGAGAGTAGAGGTAGTGAGAGTAGTGGTAGTGGTGAGAGTAGTTGTAGTGGTGAGAGTAGTGGTAGTGAGAGTAGTGGTAGTGAGAGTAGTGGTAGTGAGAGTAGTGGTAGTGAGAGTAGAGGTAGTGAGAGTAGTGGTAGTGGTGAGAGTAGTTGTAGTGGTGAGAGTAGTGGTAGTGGTGAGAGTAGTGGTAATGGTGAGAGTAGTGGTATTAGTGAGAGTAGTGGTAATGGTGAGAGTAGATTTAGTGAGAGTCGTGGTAGTGGTGAGAGTAATGGTAGTGAGAGTAGCTGTAGTGGTGAGAGTAGTGGTAGTGGTGAGAGTAGTGGTAGTGGTGAGAGAAGTGGTAGTGGTGAGATTAGTGGTAGTGGTGAGAGTAGTTGTGGTGAGAGTAGTGGGAGTGAGAGTAGTGGTAGTGGTGAGAGTAGTGGTAGTGGTGAGAGTAGAAGTAGTAGTGAGAGTAGTGGTACTGAGAGTAGTGGTAGTGGTGAGAGTAGTGGTAGTGAGAGTAGTGGTAGTGGTGAGAGTAGTGGTAGTGAGAGTAGTGGTAGTGAGAGTAGTGGTAGTGAGAGTAGTGGTAGTGGTGAGCGGTAGTGAGAGTTGTGGTAGTGAGAGTAGTGGTAGTGAGAGTAGTGGTAGTGGTGAGATTAGTGGTAGTGGTGAGAATAGTGGTAGTAGTGAGAGTAGTGGTGTTGGTGAGAGTAGTGTTAGTGGTGAGAGTAGAAGTAGTAGTGAGAGTAGTGGTAGTGAGAGTAGTCGTAGTGAGAGTAGTGGTAGTGGTGAGAGTAGTGGAATTGGTGAGCGGTAGTGAGAGTAGTGGTAGTGAGAGTAGTGGTAGTGGTGAGAGTAGTGGTAGTGGTGTTAGTAGAAGTAGTAGTGAGAGTAGTGGTAATGTGAGTAGTGGTTGTGGTGAGAGTAGTGGTTGTGGTGAGAGTAGTGGTAGTGGTGAGCGGTAGTGAAAGTAGTGGGAGTGAGAGTAGTAGTAGTAGTGAGAGTAGTGGTAGTGATAGTAGAGGTAGTGAGAGTAGTGGTAGTGGTGAGAGTAGTTGTAGTGGTGAGAGTAGTGGTAGTGAGAGTAGTGGTAGTGAGAGTAGTGGTAGTGAGAGTAGAGGTAGTGAGAGTAGTGGTAGTGGTGAGAGTAGTTGTAGTGGTGAGAGTAGTGGTAGTGGTGAGAGTAGTGGTAATGGTGAGAGTAGTGGTATTAGTGGGAGTAGTGGTAGTGGTGAGAGTAGATTTAGTGAGAGTCGTGGTAGTGGTGAGAGTAGTGGTAGTGAGAGTAGCTGTAGTGGTGAGAGTAGTGGTAGTGGTGAGAGTAGTGGTAGTGGTGAGAGTAGAAGTAGTAGTGAGAGTAGTGGTAGTGAGAGTAGTGGTAGTGAGAGTAGTGGTAGTGGTGAGAGTAGTGGAATTGGTGAGCGGTAGTGAGAGTAGTGGTAGTGAGAGTAGTGGTAGTGGTGAGAGTAGTGGTGTTAGTAGAAGTAGTAGTGAGAGTAGTGGTAATGTGAGTAGTGGTTGTGGTGAGAGTAGTGGTTGTGGTGAGAGTAGTGGTAGTGGTGAGCGGTAGTGAAAGTAGTGGGAGTGAGAGTAGTAGTAGTAGTGAGAGTAGTGGTAGTGAGAGTAGAGGTAGTGAGAGTAGTGGTAGTGGTGAGAGTAGTTGTAGTGGTGAGAGTAGTGGTAGTGAGAGTAGTGGTAGTGAGAGTAGTGGTAGTGAGAGTAGAGGTAGTGAGAGTAGTGGTAGTGGTGAGAGTAGTTGTAGTGGTGAGAGTAGTGGTAGTGGTGAGAGTAGTGGTAATGGTGAGAGTAGTGGTATTAGTGAGAGTAGTGGTAATGGTGAGAGTAGATTTAGTGAGAGTCGTGGTAGTGGTGAGAGTAGTGGTAGTGAGAGTAGCTGTAGTGGTGAGAGTAGTGGTAGTGGTGAGAGTAGTGGTAGTGGTGAGAGAAGTGGTAGTGGTGAGATTAGTGGTAGTGGTGAGAGTAGTTGTGGTGAGAGTAGTGGGAGTGAGAGTAGTGGTAGTGGTGAGAGTAGTGGTAGTGGTGAGAGTAGTGGTAGTGGTGAGATTAGTGGTAGTGGTGAGAGTAGTGGTATTAGTGAGAGTAGTGGTAGGGGTGAGTGGTAGTGGTGAGCGGTAGTGAGAGTAGTGGTAGTAAGAGTAGTGGTAGTGGTGAGAGTAGTGGTAGTGGTGAGATTAGTGGTAGTGGTGAGAGTAGTGGTATTAGTGAGAGTAGTGGTAGGGGTGAGTGGTAGTGGTGAGCGGTAGTGAGAGTAGTGGTAGTAAGAGTAGTGGTAGTAAGAGTAGTGGTAGTGGTGAGAGTAGTGGTAGTGGTGAGAGTAGTCGTAGTGGTGAGAGTAGTGGTAGTGAGAGTAGTGGTAGTGGTGTTAGTAGAAGTAGTAGTGAGAGTAGTGGTAATGTGAGTAGTGGTTGTGGTTGTGGTGAGAGTAGTGGTATTAGTGAGAGTAGTGGTAGTGGTGAGAGTAGATTTAGTGAGAGTCGTGGTAGTGGTGAGAGTAGTGGTAGTGAGAGTAGCTGTAGTGGTGAGAGTAGATTTAGTGAGAGTCGTGGTAGTGGTGAGAGTAGTGGTAGTGAGAGTAGCTGTAGTGGTGAGAGTAGTGGTAGTGGTGAGAGAAGTGGTAGTGGTGAGAGTAGTGGTAGTGGTGAGAGTAGTTGTAGTGGGAGTGAGAGTAGTGGTAGTGGTGAGAGTAGTGGTAGTGAGAGTAGCTGTAGTGGTGAGAGTAGATTTAGTGAGAGTCGTGGTAGTGGTGAGAGTAGTGGTAGTGAGAGTAGCTGTAGTGGTGAGAGTAGTGGTAGTGGTGAGAGTAGTGGTAGTGGTGAGAGTAGAAGTAGTAGTGAGAGTAGTGGTAGTGAGAGTAGTGATAGTGAGAGTAGTGGTAGTGGTGAGAGTAGTGGAATTGGTGAGCGGTAGTGAGAGTAGTGGTAGTGAGAGTAGTGGTAGTGGTGAGAGTAGTGGTAGTGGTGTTAGTAGAAGTAGTAGTGAGAGTAGTGGTAATGTGAGTAGTGGTTGTGGTGAGAGTAGTGGTAGTGAGAGTAGAGGTAGTGAGAGTAGAGGTAGTGAGAGTAGTAGTAGTAGTGAGAGTAGTGGTAGTGAGAGTAGTGGTAGTGAGAGTAGTGGTAGTGGTGAGAGTAGTTGTAGTGGTGAGAGTAGTGGTAGTGAGAGTAGTGGTAGTGAGAGTATTGGTAGTGAGAGTAGAGGTAGTGAGAGTAGTGGTAGTGGTGAGAGTAGTTGTAGTGGTGAGAGTAGTTGTAGTGGTGAGAGTAGTGGTAGTGGTGAGAGTAGTGGTATTAGTGAGAGTAGTGGTAGTGGTGAGAGTAGATTTAGTGAGAGTCGTGGTAGTGGTGAGAGTAGTGGTAGTGAGAGTAGCTGTAGTGGTGAGAGTAGTGGTAGTGGTGAGAGTAGTGGTAGTGGTGAGAGAAGTGGTAGTGGTGAGAGTAGTGGTAGTGGTGAGAGTAGTTGTAGTGGGAGTGAGAGTAGTGGTAGTGGTGAGAGTAGTGGTAGTGAGAGTAGCTGTAGTGGTGAGAGTAGATTTAGTGAGAGTCGTGGTAGTGGTGAGAGTAGTGGTAGTGAGAGTAGCTGTAGTGGTGAGAGTAGTGGTAGTGGTGAGAGTAGTGGTAGTGGTGAGAGTAGAAGTAGTAGTGAGAGTAGTGGTAGTGAGAGTAGTGGTAGTGAGAGTAGTGGTAGTGGTGAGAGTAGTGGAATTGGTGAGCGGTAGTGAGAGTAGTGGTAATGTGAGTAGTGGTTGTGGTGAGAGTAGTGGTTGTGGTGAGAGTAGTGGTAGTGGTGAGCGGTAGTGAAAGTAGTGGGAGTGAGAGTAGTAGTAGTAGTGAGAGTAGTGGTAGTGAGAGTAGTGGTAGTGAGAGTAGAGGTAGTGAGAGTAGTGGTAGTGGTGAGAGTAGTGGTAGTGGTGAGAGTAGTGGTAGTGAGAGTAGTGGTAGTGAGAGTAGAGGTAGTGAGAGTAGTGGTAGTGGTGAGAGTAGTTGTAGTGGTGAGAGTAGTGGTAGTGGTGAGAGTAGTGGTAATGGTGAGAGTAGTGGTATTAGTGAGAGTAGTGGTAGTGGTGAGAGTAGATTTAGTGAGAGTCGTGGTAGTGGTGAGAGTAGTGGTAGTGAGAGTAGCTGTAGTGGTGAGAGTAGTGGTAGTGGTGAGAGTAGTGGTAGTGGTGAGAGTAGTGGTAGTGGTGAGAGTAGTTGTGGTGAGAGTAGTGGTAGTGAGAGTAGTGGTAGTGGTGAGAGTAGTGGTAGTGGTGAGAGTAGTGGTAGTGGTGAGATTAGTGGTAGTGGTGAGAGTAGTGGTATTAGTGAGAGTATTGGTAGGGGTGAGTGGTAGTGGTGAGCGGTAGTGAGAGTAGTGGTAGTAAGAGTAGTGGTAGTGGTGAGAGTAGTGGTAGTGGTGAGATTAGTGGTAGTGGTGAGAGTAGTGGTATTAGTGAGAGTAGTGGTAGGGGTGAGTGGTAGTGGTGAGCGGTAGTGAGAGTAGTGGTAGTAAGAGTAGTGGTAGTAAGAGTAGTGGTAGTGGTGAGAGTAGTGGTAGTGGTGAGAGTAGTGGTAGTGGTGAGAGTTGTGGTAGTGAGAGTAGAGGTAGTGGTGTTAGTAGAAGTAGTAGTGAGAGTAGTGGTAATGTGAGTAGTGGTTGTGGTGAGAGTAGTGGTATTAGTGAGAGTAGTGGTAGTGGTGAGAGTAGATTTAGTGAGAGTCGTGGTAGTGGTGAGAGTAGTGGTAGTGAGAGTAGCTATAGTGGTAGTGGTGAGAGTAGATTTAGTGAGAGTCGTGGTAGTGGTGAGAGTAGTGGTAGTGAGAGTAGTGGTTGTGGTGAGAGTAGTGGTAGTGGTGAGAGTAGTGGTAGTGGTGAGAGAAGTGGTAGTGGTGAGAGTAGTGGTAGTGGTGAGAGTAGTTGTAGTGGGAGTGAGAGTAGTGGTAGTGGTGAGAGTAGTGGTAGTGGTGAGAGTAGTGGTAGTGGTGAGATTAGTGGTAGTGGTGAGAGTAGTGGTATTAGTGAGAGTAGTGGTAGGGGTGAGTGGTAGTGGTGAGCGGTAGTGAGAGTAGTGGTAGTAAGAGTAGTGGTAGTAAGAGTAGTGGTAGTGGTGAGAGTAGTGGTAGTGGTGAGAGTAGTGGTAGTGGTGAGAGTAGTGGTAGTGAGAGTAGTGGTAGTGGGAGTAGTGGTAGTGGTGAGAGTAGTGGTAGTGAGAGTAGTGGTATTAGTGAGAGTAGTGGTAGTGGTGAGATTAGTGGTAGTGGTAGTGGTGAGAGTAGTGGTATTAGTGAGAGTAGTGGTAGTGAGAGTAGTTGTAGTGGAACAACAGTTTCCTCATGAGAGAGCACATTTTCTATGCCAGGCGCATTATTAGCTCATTATTATGGATATATACAAATAAATGTAATTAGAAAAAGACTTAAACTAACACAAATGTGGCTACTTTGCTGTTATTCTGGCTGCACTAGATGACGTGACTGTAAGTCAAATCAATCAAATCAAATTGTATTAGTCACATGCGTCGAATACAACAGATGTGGTAGTGAGAGTAGAAGTAGTAGTGAGAGTAGTGGTAGACATAGACCTTACAATGAAATGCTTACTTATTAGCCCCTAACCAACAATGCAGTTTAAAAAATGCGTATAAGAAATAAAAGTAACAAGTAATTAAAGAGCAGCAGTGATGTAACAATGGCAAGACTATATACAGGGGGGTACTGGTACAGGGTCAATATGCAGGGGCACAGGTTAGTTGAGTGTCACGTTCGTCGTTTGGATGAAGAGAGGACCAAGGCGCAGCGTGATAACAATACATCTTCTATTTATTATAACGAAGACGAAGAACACTTAAACAAACTATACAAAAACAACAAACGACCGTGAAGCTATAATTACAATAAGTGCAGACACAGGCAACTTACATATAGACAATCACCCACGAACTACCTAATGAATATGGCTGCCTAAATATGGTTCCCAATCAGAGACAACGATAGACAGCTGTCTCTAATTGAGAACCAATCCAGGCAACCATAGACATACATACACCTAGACTAGACCCTGCCCCATAAACATACAAAACCCCTAGACAATACAAAACACATACCTCCCCCATGTCACACCCTGACCTAACTAAAATAATAAAGTAAACAAAGATAACTAAGGCCAGGGCGTGACAGTGCCCCCCCCCCCCCCCCCCCCCCCCCCCCCAAAGGTGCGGACTCCGGCCGCAAAATCTGAAACAGAAGGGAGGGTCCGGGTGGGCCTTCTTACGGCGGCGGCTCGGGTGAGGGACGTGGACCCCACTCCACCATAGTCAATACCCGCTTTGGTGGCGCCTCTGGAGCGGGGACCCTTACAGCGAGTCCCGGACTGAAGACCATCCTAGAGGGCGCCACTGGACGGAGGGGCAGCTCCGGACTGAGGGGCGGCTCCGGACTGAGGGGCGGCTCCGGACTGAGGTGCGGCTCCGGACTGAGGGGCGGCTCCGGACTGAGGGGAGGCTCCGGACTGGCGGGCGGCTCCTGACTGGCAGGCGGCTCTGGCAGCTCCTGACTGGCGGGCGGCTCTGGCAGCTCCTGACTGGCGGGCGGCTCTGGCAGCTCCTGACTGGCGGGCGGCTCTGGCAGCTCCTGACTGGCGGGCCGCTCTGGCAGCTCCTGACTGGCGGGCGGCTCTGGCGGCTCCTGACTGGCGGGCGGCTCTGGCGGCTCCTGACTGGCGGGCGGCTCTGGCGGCTCCTGACTGGCGGACGGCTCTAGCGGCTCCTGACTGACGGACGGCTCTAGCGGCTCAGGACAGACGGGCGGCTTTGACGGCTCAGGACAGACGGGCGGCTCTGACGGCTCAGGACAGACGGGCGGCTCTGACGGCTCAGGACAGACGTGCGGCTCAGACGGCGCTGGGCAGACGGGCAGCGCAGGTGGCGCTGGGCAGACGGGCAGCGCAGGTGGCGTTGGGCAAACGGACAGCTCAGACGGCGCTGGGCAGACGGGCAGCGCAGGCAGCGCTGGGCAGACGGGCAGCGCAGGCGGCACTGGGCAGACAGGCAGCGCAGGCGGCGCTGGTCAGACGGCAGACTCTGGCCTGCTGAGGCGCACAGTAGGCCTGGTGCGTGGTGCCGGAACTGGTGGTACCGGGCTAAGGACACGCACCTCAAGGCTAGTGCGGGGAGCAGAAACAGGGCATACTGGACCCTGGAGGCGCACAGTGGGCCTGGTGCATGGTGCCGGAACTGGTGGTACCGGGTTGGAGACACGCACTTCAAGGCTAGTGCGGGGAGGAGGAACAGGACATACTGGACCCTGGAGACGCACATTAGGCTTGGTGCGTGGTGCCGGAACTGGTGGTACCGGGCTGGAGACACGCACCACAGGGCGAGTGCGTGGAGGAGGAACAGGGCATACTGGACCCTGGAGACGCACATTAGGCTTGGTGCGTGGTGCCGGAACTGGTGGTACCGGGCTGGAGACACGCACCACAGGGCGAGTGCGTGGAGGAGGAACAGGGCTCTGGAGATGCACAAGAAGCCTGGTGCGTGGTGTTTGCACTGGGGGTACTGGGCTGGGGCGAGGAGGTGGCACCGGATAGACCGGACCGTGAAGGCGTACTGGAGCTCTTGAGCACCGAGCCTGCCCAACCTTACCTGGTTGAATGCTCCCCGTAGCCAGGCCAGTGCTGCGAGGTGGAATAGCCCGCACTGGGCTGTGCTGGCAAACCGGGAACACCATGCGTAAGGCTGGTGTCATGTACACCGGCCCGAGGAGACGCACTGGAGACCAGCTGCGTTGAGCCGGCTTCATGACACCTGGCTCGATGCCCACTCTAGCCCGGCCGATACGAGTAGCTGGGATGTACCGCACCGGGCTATGCACACGTACAGGAGACACTGTGCGCTCTTCCGCATAACACGGTGTCGGCCCGTGCTCTCGCTCTCCACGGTAAGCACGGGGAGTTGGCGCAGGTCTCCTACCTGACTTCGCCACACTATCCGAGAGCCGCCCCCCAATAAATTTTTGGGGCTGCCTCTCGGGCTACCTACCGCGCCGCCGTGCTGCCTCCATACGCCGGTATCCCTCCTCACACTGCTCCAGAGAATCCCAGGCGGGCTCCGGCACTCTCCCTGGGTCGATCGCCCACCTGTCTATCTCCTCCCAAGTAGTGTAGTCCAGATTCTGTTCCCATGTCCATAAATCCTGACTTCGCTGCTGCTGCTGCTGCCGCTGCTGCCCGTTACCTTTATATCGTCTCCGTTCCTCCCTTTCATGCTGCTTGGTCCTTGTTTGGTGGGTGATTCTGTCCGTTCGTCGTTTGGATGAAGAGAGGACCAAGGCGCAGCGTGATAACAATACATCTTCTATTTATTATAACGAAGACGAAGAACACTTAAACAAACTATACAAAAACGACCGTGAAGCTATAATTACAATAAGTGCAGACACAGGCAACTTACATATAGACAATCACCCACGAACTACCTAATGAATATGGCTGTCTAAATATGGTTCCCAATCAGAGACAACGATAGACAGCTGTCTCTAATTGAGAACCAATCCAGGCAACCATAGACATACATACACCTAGACTAGACACTGCCCCATAAACATACAAAACCCCTAGACAATACAAAACACATACCTCCCCCATGTCACACCCTGACATAACTAAAATAATTTAAAAAAATATATAACTAAGGCCAGGGCGTGAGATTGAGGTAATATGTACATGTAGGTAGAGTTATTAAAGTGAATATGCATAGATGATAACAACAGAGAGTAGCAGCGGTGTAAAAGAGGGGGGCAATGCAAATAGTCTGGGTAGCCATTTGATTAGGTGTTCAGGAGTCTTATGGTTTGGGGGTAGAAGCTATTTAGAAGCCTCTTGGACCTAGACCTGGCACTCCAAAACCGCTTGCCGTGCGGTAGCAGTGAGAACAGTCTATGACTAGGGTGGCTGGAGTCTTTGACCATTTTTAGGGCCTTCCTCTGACACCACCTGGTGTAGAGGTCCTGGATGGCAGGAAGCTTGCCCTCAGTGATATACTGGGCCGTTCGCATTACCCTCTGTAGCGCCTTGCGGTCGGAGGCTGGGCAGTTGCCATACCAGGCAGTGTTGCAACCAGTCAGGATGCTCTCGATGGTGCAGCTGTAGATCCTTTTGAGGATCTGAGGGCACATGCCAAAAAATGTCAACCTCCTGAGGGGGAATAGGTTTTGTCGTGCCCTCTTCACAACTGTCTTGGTGTGCCTGGACCATGTTAGTTTGTTGGTGATGTGGACACCAAGGAACTTGAAGATCTCAACCTGCTCCACTACAGCCCCGTCGATGAGAATGAGGGCGTGCTCGGTACTCCTTTTCCTGTAGTCCACAATCATCTCATTTGTCTTTACAGTCTAAAAAAGTAAAGGTTCCTGGAGGATCCTTTAGGGGTTCTTCAAATTGAAACTGTGGGGGAACCCCTATATGTTTTTCAAATAACTCTTTAAAAGGGTTCTTCAAATAACCCCTTTTGATGGATCCTTGAAGAACCTTTTGATTAACATTTTGGGGTTCATTTTTTTAACTACTCACCACTCCCCTATTATTATTAGTAGTGGTGCTTAACAATAACAATGATAACACAATATTTTATTTGTCAGTGTTTATTAGGATTTTAGAGTTAAAGCAGAGTTAAAGCGTCTAAATGAGGTAAACTCCCACCAGAACCCCAAGTACAATGGATATACCCTCTGGCATGTTGATGTTAATGTGTTGATGTTCTCCGTTTCCATAGCCAGAATGATTTTGCAGTGCATGGTGATAGAACAGGTTTCCTGTTATATTCCTCGGAGGTGTAGGGAGGATGAAGTCTGTGAATCCAACAAATAGAAATTATACAGATGATTAACATAAAACACCTCAGAGCAAATGTATCTAAAGCATCCAGTACTTTGTTGCTGCTATGTAAGGTCTAGCGTGTTAATATGTTTTATGGGTAAAGGGTTGGAAATAGCTGTCTCCATAAAGACCGTCTAAATAGCCTGCCTACAACTTGTAAAAAGTTGACACCGTCTCCGTAACTCAGCTGCAGTGCTCTCTCAACCAGTGCTCTCAACACACACACAGCCCTCAGGCCCTCCCCCTCCATACTCCTACTCACTCACTCACTCACTCACTCACTCACTCACTCACTCACTCACTCACTCACTCACTCACTCACTCACTCACTCACTCACTCACTCACTCACTCACTCACAGCCTGCACACTGCCTGATAGTCAGCAGCAGCAGGTCACAGTGAAATAAATAAAAATATAAAAAATAAAACCAAATGCCATGTCATTGACCAATACATTTTCACCCGCGACATTGTTTTCAAAGTAGCCTAATTTTACAGGAAACCCGAGGACATGGCAACCCTGATAGATTACCACAGTATGAGTCATAATACCCATGGAAACTAATGGTCAAACAAGGAAATTGTTCTAATCCTTTTTACACCCTTCATTTTTCCCATACAGGAGTTTAGAAACACTTAAAATATGGGTGGTGTTTCGTGTAGGTTTACCCTGGCGTTACGTTTTGATTACTGTGTAAATCTCCCTAGGACAAGGTGACTTTAATCAATATATTCACCTGTATTTACCCAACAAAAATGAAACGCTAATCAGCTGCTAATGTGGCTATCATTATGAACTACAAATGTCATGATGATCTGGACTAGATTGCCAAATCGAAGCAATGGTAAGAATCTCTAGATTAACTATCTAATGTTTTCTACATTTTGTAATGAATACATTGGGAACATTTCTGTAAATTGATAATTCTCAAAATGATCTAGACCATATCAATGGTTAAAGTACAAACACAACAACAAAAGAAATATACTGAACATTTTAGTCCGAAACAGTCACACTGTTTTAGTAGTGTGCTGAAGGAAGTAATGAGTTTAGGGTCTGCAAAAGGACTTTACTAATGATTAGTAAATGGTTTACAATGATATTTATTCAACATTTTATGAATCATCATTACATACTAGAAAAGTTGTTTATAAATGTGTGAAAAACTAGCTTACGAAAACAAATGTGGGAGTAATGATAAATTATGAATAAACTATTTACTAATCCATTATAAATGCTTTATTACAAGGTGATATTATCAAGTGTTAAATCTTTATATTAATTCAGACTCTGAGAGATCTGCTCTGGTGTGACCCCTGACCTGGCAGCACTCTGACAGTGATGTAGTGAGAGTAGTGGTAGTGTTCATACTCAGTATGTTGAAGTTGATGTGTCTGATGCGCTGATGTATTTAGGGTCATTCTACGAAAATGGAGGCTTTCCTGTCCCGGCCTTATTCACCAGGAAAACACTTAAAAGGTGAGCTAATGACATCATTTGTTTTGTTTTAATTTAAGTGTTTTATTATTAATAAAACATATGTAAGATACTTACTATATTGCAAACATTTTTATATATATATATATATATATATATATTGTAGAGCACAGTCAGTACCATGAAGTTGGCTTGTCCCTCGGGTCAGGAGTCATGGTTTAATGACATATTTTGAGTTAAAAAATAAAAAAATTCTCCCTCTTTAAATGTCATAATACAAAGGAAAGTATTATAGTTATTTAGTGGACTACTCAAAAAACGAAATATCCAATAAATATTACAATTCATTTACAAGTAATAGCTGTAATAGCTGTAATAGCTGTAATAGCTGTAATAGCTGTAATAACTGTAATAGCTGTAATAGCTGTAATAGCTGTAATAGCTGTAATAGCTGTAATAACTGTAATAGCTGTAATAGCTGTAATAGCTGTAAGAGCTGTCTCAATTTCATGTCACTGGTGTTAAAATGTATAAAAACCACCACCTTGAAAAAATGCAACATCCTTGCCAAATTCTTCCTGGGTCAAAGGTTCATTTGAGACGGGACTGTTTTGAAAAGCACATGGGGAGTGTGCACTCTCTCTTCATATGTTAACTTAATTTGATGATTAACTTGGTAATTTAATGCGAGGACTTGTGTCACTGGTGTAATACAGTTCATAGTAAGGGGAAAGGAAATTGGATAACAATTCTTGATAAAATTGCTCATGAGAGCTTAAACAATGCATTCGGAAAGACCCCTTGACTTTTTCCAAATTTTGTTACGTTAAGGCCTTATCAAAAAAGAAAAATCCTTATCAGTCTTCACACAATATCCAATAATGACAAAGCAAGAACAGTTTTTTATAAATGTTTGCAAATGTATAAAAAATAATAACGGCAATATAATATTTACATAAGTATTCAGACGCTTTACTCAGTACTTCGATGAAGCACCTTTGGCAGTGATTACAGCCTTGAGTCTTCTTGGGTACAATCTACAAGCTTGGTACACCTGTATTTGGGGAGTTTCTACCATTCTTCGCTGCAGATCCTCTAAAGCGTTGTCAGGTTGGATGGGGAGCAGGTTTTTATCAAGAGTCTCTCTGTACTTTGCTCAGTTCCTCTTTCCGTCAATCCTGACTAGTCTCCCGGTCCCTGCCAGTGAAAAACATCCCCACAGCATGATGCTGCCACCACCATGCCAGGTTTCCTCCGGACGTGACGCTTGGCATTCAGGCCAAAGAGGTCAATCTTGGTTTCACCAGACCAGACAATCGTGTTTCTCATAGTCTGAGAGTCTCTAGGCGCCTTTTTTGAAGATTTTCAAGTGGGCTGTCGTGTGCCTTTTACTGAGGAGTGGCTTCCGTCTGGCCACTCTAAGATAAAGGCCTGACTGGTGTACTGCTGCTGAGATGGTTGTCTTTCTGGAAGGTTCACCCATCACCACAGAGGAACTCTGGAGCTCATCAGAGTGACTATTGGGTTCTTGGTCTCTTCCCTGAGCAAGGCCCTTCTCCCCCAATTGCTCATTTTGACCTTGCAGCCAGCTCTAGGAAGAGTCTTGGTGGTTCTAAACTTCTTCCATTTAAGAAAGATGGAGGCCACTACGTTCTTGTGGACCTTCAGTATTGCAGAAATGTTTTGCTAACCTTCCCCAGATACAGTGGTGTAAAGTACTTGAAAGTACTTACTTAAGTTGTTTTTTGAGGTATCTGTACTTTACTTTACTATTTATATTTTTGACTCTTTTTTCTTCACTACATTTCTAAAGAAAATTATGTACTTTTTACTCCATACATTTTCCCTGACACCCAAAAGTTCTTGTTACATTTTGAATGTTTAGCAAGACAGGAAAATGGTATAATTCACACACTTATCAAGAGAACATCCCTGGTCATCCCACTCTCTCATTTCACTAAACACATGCTTTGTTTGTGAATGATGTCTGAGTGTTGGACCGTGCCCCTTGTTATCCGTAAATAATTAAAAAACATGGAAATGATGCCGTCTGGTTTGCTTAATATAAGGAATTTGAAATGATTTATACTTTAACTTTTACTTTTGATACTTAAGTATATTTTAGGAATAACATTTACTTTTGATAATTAAGAATATTTAAAACCAAATACTTTTAGACTTTTACTCAAGTAGGATTTTACTGGGTGATTTTCACTTTTACTTGAGTCATTTTCTATTAAGGAATCTTTACTTTTACTCAAGTAAGACAATTGGGTACGTTTTCCACCACTGCCCAGATATGTGCCTTGACACAATCCTGTCTCTGAGTTCTACGGACAATTCCTTCGACCTCATGGCTTGGTTTTTGCTCTGACATGCATAGTCATCTGTGGGACCTTATATAGACAGGTGTGTGCCTTTCCAAATCATGACCAATCAATTGAATTTACCACAGGTGGAATCCAATCAAGTTGTATAAACATCTCAATGATGATCAACGGAAACAGGATGCACCTGAGCTCAATTTCGAGTCTTATAGCAAAGGGTCTGAATACTTATGTAAATATGCTATTTCTGTTTTTTATTTTTTATATATTTGGAAACATTTCTAAAAACCTGTTTTCACTCTGTCATTATGGGGTATTTATTGTGTGTAGATTGATGATGAACAAAATGTATTTAATCAGTTTTAGATTGAGGCTGTAACATAACAACATGTATTTAATCAGTTTTAGATTGAGGCTGTAACATAACAACATGTATTTAATCAGTTTTAGATTGAGGCTGTAACATAACAACATGTATTTAATCAGTTTTAGATTGAGGCTGTAACATAACAACATGTATTTAATCAGTTTTAGATTGAGGCTGTAACATAACAAAATGTGTAAAATATCAAGGTGTCTGAATACTTTCCGAATGCACTGTAGTAGATATTTATAAATGTGAGAATACCTAGTTTACTAACATTTGACAAATGTGGGAATAATGATTAATAAATGGTGAGAAAACTGTAAATGCCTTACAAAAGGTTTGTTACTAAACATTATTATAAAGTGTTACCCATATTTGCATAATCTTACATTTTACCATCAACTACTTCCACAATACACCATTGAGTTAGACTTGGACTTTATCTGATATCATGCATGTTGTACATTTACATTTGTACTACCCTTGTTGAAGGTATTGTGTCCCAATTCAGCCACTAGAGGGTGATGTTAAACAACATACAGACATCCTCAAAATGTGCTTTTAGAATACTTCCATACTATTTATCATTAAATAACATGGAACAACCACAGACTTTGGAATTTGTAATATACAACCCAAAATTACTTCAATATCTTTTATAATTTTTGTAAAAAAAATAAATAATCACCTTTACTTAACTAGGCAAATCAGATAAGGACAAATTCTTATAAAACAAGCTTATGCCTCCTTATCCCTTCTCCAAGTCATTCCATTCCAATCCAGACAAATCATTCTGTATCAACACCACATGTATCTATGATGACAACACTGAGATAAGTAATGTCAGTGTATTGACACATGAAAGAAGCAATTACTACAATTGTTTAACATAACTATATCAAACCTATGTTTGTCAAATTTAGGAATAAAAACATAGGAACTATGAACGCCATAACTTCAGAGTTAAAATATGTATAGCTGTCACTTTGAACCATGGATAAAAGAAAGCATAAATTATTGGATTAATTAAGGAATTTACAAGTGGCAGAAAACTGATGAACAATGATAACAAATTGTCAATAAAAATGTGTACAAAAAATAAAATAAATAGAGATGGAATCCAACAAATGAGATAGTTGAAAACAACAATAGACAGAGTTTTTGCTGCTTTCCTCTCAGACTTATTTGCCTGTACAGTTTTAACACCAGACACACTGGCAGCCTCTTTTGAAAATACCTTTCTGGCCTGTGATCTGGCCACCACAAAGATTTTCATATAAAGTGTTATAATAATAGAACACGGGACAACCATTGTAATTACAATATCAACGATATTACCCCAGATTGACCCTTCCACAGTAAAACATTCTTTCAAACACCTACTCGGTACCTGTACATTTATACATATTTTTATAACAACAGCCTGGTATATGATACAACAAAACCAGGTAATGGATATAGAACACATTGTTCTTGGTATTGTTATTTTAGAGAGGTACAATAAGGGATCACACACAGCAACATAGCGGTCAATAGATATCAAGACCAAATTGCCCAGAGATAAAGAAGTACATAAAAAAGCCATATAGAAATGAAAAGCACAGAAATATTTCCCAAAACCCCAACATGATTCCATTAATGCTACAGTCGTTACTGGTATCACAATCAGTCCCACCAGGAGATCTGACACAGCCAGAGAGAGGATGAGCAGGTTGGTTGGAGTGTGGAGCTGCTTGAAGTGAGAGATGGAGATGATCACCAGTACGTTCAAAAATACTGTAACTGCTGAAAACAATGAGAAGAAGATGTACAGAGTTATGTAGATAGATGTCGATAGCAAAGCTTTTCTGCAAGAAGAGTTTTTGTCTTCAAAACAGTATTGAACATCTTCGTGTTTCTCCATTTTTTAATAAAGGGTCAAAATGCTGAGGTCCTGCTCCTCCTTCGTCCTGTGTGTGACCCTGTCAGGTCAGCCTTCTAACAAACTCTGAGCTCTGCCTCTCTATTTATCCCTAAGTGACAAACAGATACTCTCCTCCCTGTAGTGTCTCTGCACACACACACACGCGCACACGCACACACTTCACCACCAACAAGTGAAGACACAAATGAACAAATGGTTGGATAAACAAATCATTTGTGAAAAGATGATGTAATGTATGACAGGATAGGATGTTGCTGTGGACTCCTAGCCTGTCCTTCAGCCTTACTGACAGTTAGATATGAGAGAAAAGGTACATTTACTCAATTGAGCATTTTAATGGGGAAAATATAATATGGTTGATGTTTTGGTCACTCAAAGGCTATTTTACATGGGAAATAGGATAACTGTGCAGACTAACTGGTTTGGGTGATGTCAGGGCTGTTTGGAACATAATCCACAACCTCAGGACACATGATGGCACACCACATGTCAGCTGGCCAGTGTTTAAGAAAGTTTACAGTAGGGAAGTTTATGGTGTACACGCTTTTAGAAAATGCAATACACCTGCCTTCCCTCGTCACTCCCATCAGCGATTTATTGGACTCAGCTGGACTCAATCACCTGTTTATTACCTCCCCTTTATTTGTCAGTTCCCCAGCTCTGTTCCCCGCTGCTGCATTGATTGTCGTCTGTCTTTTTGTTACCCAGTTCTGACGCTATCCCTGTCCTGTTGCATGTCAGTTACAAATTAAATTTCAACTCCCTGTACCTGCTTCTCTTCTCCAGCATCATTCCTTACAGAGGTTGCCATCTGTAGGAACACTATGAGGATCTGATCCCCCTATCACTGGAGGATAAGGTGGAGTTGGCTTACACACTACAGGAAGGTGCCTTATCGGGTCCTCTTCATCACGAGCCAGGATGAACTCAGGTGAGAGAGTGAGATGACTCTGTTTGGAGACAGTTGTGGCCTTGGGTGTCCTGGGTACAGAGATAAGCTACGGACAAATTGGATCGCTCTGATGAGTCACAGAAAGTGTGCAGTTCCCTTTCTGCCATCTGGTTTTCTGCCCTTGGGGGCACATAGGATCTGGGCATGGTTATGGTGGAGAGGTCTGAGAACAGACTTGCATGTCTTCCATCTGCCCATCAGGTAGTACGTGGTCATCACAGCCCCTCCTACTGATCCAGAGTTTCTTTACTAGAACCTTTAGCTGAGTCATGAAAGGGAGGATGTAGCCTAACGCATCATATTGGCTAGCCAGCACTCTGTAAATTATCCTCACGGGTTTCTCTCTGGACAGGTCATTGTTCGTAGCCGAGGGTGTCTGGCTAACAGCTCAGGTCCATAATTAGTTATTGTGGATCGATGGTGGTCTGGGAGAGCCATAGCGCACTGCTCTTTGACCTCCCTCTGGAGGAAGGTGTTCCGCAGAGGGTATGTTATTGGCCCATTGCCTAACCTCGTACCCCCCGGAAAAGAGGCAGCAGCGCAGCCTGTCCACCAACAACTTTGCTTCGGTCCCCGTGGGTAGACTTGTAAGACCGTTGTCAACATAGAAGGCGTGCTCTGCACTGACTCCTGAACATCCGTATTGCCATCATGGTGGTCCCGAGAATGTTTCTGGAGGGCGTAGATGGCGCAGCAGGGACTACACATCGTTACGAAGGGTAGGACATGCCGTTCATAGGTGCTTGGCTCCGCTTTTCAATCCAAACGAACCTGTGGAGTGACTTGTCGGAGGGGAGAAGTTGCACCTGGTGAAGAATGATTTTGATATCACCAGCTAAAGCCACTGTGTGGTGTTTAAACCAGAGGAGCATGCAGAGCAGGAAAGGGCCACGGCTTTGTCATGGTAGTAGGCAATTATTCAAGATCTGACCGTTGTGCTGATAGGAGAAGTTGAACACTAGGACCTGCACAGCCTGACCTTGCACAGCCCAACCAAGCATGATGTGGACAGCGACATGGCCTCACAAAGGGCCAGTACTGACTGGCTTGATGGGGACCAACAGGGATGGATGGTCAGACCCTAATAGAGGCTGTGCCCTGTGGATTTGTGGCAGCAGCAATTCCTTCAGGTGTGGATACCTACTCTGAAGCATGTCAAAGGGGGAGGTGTGCTCGGCGAAGCAGAGACTGTCCACTGTGAAAGCATTGTGGACTTGATACCAGTGCCACTGTCTACTTCAGGGGATATGATGAATGACAGAAGCTCTGCTTACTTGTAGTATATTGTGACATATAATGCAAAGGCTCAGTACCTATGGTTCACCCTCTTACCCAAGGCAATAGGCAACAGCAGAAAGACTGATGGAACATTCAGAGCAATCATCAAGAACGGTATGTCTCCATTGCCTCCTCACCATGATGTAAGATGACTCTGACCACTTTCAACATCTCTCGTGGTGAGTGGTTTGGGTGGTCAAGGTATCTCAGCTTTGTTGGTTCTGACCATAAGGATGCTCCTGTGGTATGACTCCATGTGTAACTATGAGGTGTAACTCCTTGCCGGTGTTGCTTGTCTTTTTTAGGGTGCATTCCTTTGGAGTGTTTTCGCCCCCACCTCCAGCAGCGGCCTTTAACTGAAATCCAATCTCTGACCTTCTCCCCAGAGAGCTGTTTGAACTCAGGACATGAGCCTAGGAAGTGTTCTTCCCATTCACAGGAAGGACTTTAGAATTTAAACTTGGGCTTTTTATAGTTTGATTGTTGCTGCTTGCCACAAGGAGAGCTGTAATTGGTTTGTTTGTGGTCAAGTTCACTGGTCAGGAACATGCTGGTGGTACCCAGGCACTGTGGTTCTTTCTGGCTAACCTCCCACTTGTCCTGGTAGAGAACAGAAGCTGTCTGGGAGAGACTTTTGGCTCTTGCTCTCACCGGCAACCAGTCAGACATGTTCTGGAGGATAAAGGGTTGGCCTATTTCATCATAACAATGCTTACCTACCTACTGTATATAAGCCATTGAAGCAGACCTAAATTAATGTTTGTATTATTGTTGAGATTAATAAAAATGCTAGGCAAATGTCACGTTCGTCGTATGAATCGGACCAAGGCGCAGCGTGGTATGCGTACATTCTTTATTATTATAAGAATGAACACTGAACAAACTAACCAAAATAACAAAACGACACGTGAAGCTATATGAATAGTACAGACAGGCAACTAAACATAGAACAAGAACCCACAAACACCAAAGGGAAATGGCTACCTAAATATGATCCCCAATCAGAGACAACGACAAACTGCTGCCTCTGATTGCGAACCATATCAGGCCACCATAAACATACAAATACCTAGACCTACAAAACCCTAGACATACAAAACCCCTAGACAATTCAAACCCCTAGACAATACAAAACTAGCGTATCCACCCTAGTCACACTCTGACCTAACCAAAATATAAAGAAAACAGAGATATCTCAGGTCAGGGTGAGACAGTTCCCCCCCCCCCCCCAAAGGAGCGGACTCCTGGCCGCAAACCTGAACCTGTAGGGGAGGGTCTGGGTGGGCATCTACCCTTGGTGGCGGCTCTGGTTCTGGATGCCGCCCGCCCTCTTTATGCTGATCCCTCCGCCTTTGTAGAACCGGACCGTGTCTCATCGCCGAAGGCTCTGGACTGCGGATCATCACCGGAGGCCCCGGACTGGGAACCGTCTCTGGAGACCCCGGACTGGGAACCGTCGCTGGAGACCCCGGACTGGGAACCGTCGCTGGAGACCCCGGACTGGGAACCGTCGCTGGAGACCCCGGACTGGGAACCGTCGCTGGAGACCCCGGACTGGGAACCGTCGCTGGATACCCCGGACTGGGGACCGTCGCTGGAGACTCCGGACTGGGGATCGTCCCTGGAGGCTCCGGACTGGGGATCTTCGCTGGAGACCCCAGACTGGGTACCGTCGCTGGAGACTCCGGACTGGGGATCGGCCCTGGAGGCTCCGGACTGGGGATCGTCGCTGGAGGCTCCGGACTGGGGATCGACGCTGGAGGCTCCGGACTGGGGATCGACGCTGGAGGCTCCGGACTGGGGATCGTCGCTGGAGGCTCTGGACTGGGGATCGTTGCTGGAGGCTCCGGACTGGAGATCGCTGCTGGAGGCTTTGGACTGGAGACCGTCTGTGGAGGTTCCTGACTGTGGACCGTCGTTGGAGGTTCCGGACTGTGGCCCGTCGTTGGAGGTTCCGGACTGTGGCCCTGTCGTTGGAGGTTCCGGACTGTGGCCCGTCACCGGAAGCTCTGGACTGGGAACTGTCGACGGAAGCTCTGGACTTGGTACTGTCGCCGGAAGCTCTGGACTGGGAACTGTCGCCGGAAGCTCTGGACTGGGAACTGTCGCCGGAAGCTTTGGTCTGTGGAAGCGCACTGGAAGCCTGATGCGTGGTGCCGGAACTGGTGGTACCGGGCTGAGGACACGCACCTCATGGCGAGTGCGGGGAAGAGGTACAGGCCGTACTGGACTGTGGAAGAGCACTGGAGGCCTGATGCGTGGTGCCGGAACTGGTGGTACCGGGCTGAGGACACGCACCCCAGGGCGAGTGCGGGGAAGAGGCACAGGCCGTACTGGACTGTGGAAGCGCACTGGAGATCTGGAGCGTAGAGCTGGCACAATGCGTCCTGAGTGGATGCTCACTTGAGCCCGGCAAGTGCAAAGAGCTGGAATAGAGCGCACCGAGCTATGAATGCGAACTGGAGACATCGTGCGCATCACTGCGTAACACGGTGTCTGACCAGTCACACGCTCCCCAGCACGCCCGCACTGCAGCGCTCTCAATGATAGCACCTCTCTCCGGAATCTTGCATCGAACTCCTCGGCTCCGCCGACTGCTCCATGTATCCCCCCCAAAAAAATTTACTTGGGGTTTCTGTGGCCTACCTCGTTGGTATACCTCCTCGAAATATTGACGTTTCGCTTTTGGTGCCTCTATTTCCTCCTTCGGAAGGCGATACTCCCCAGCCTGCGTCCAGGGTCCTGCTCCATCCAAAATCTCCTCCCAGGTCCATTCCTCCTGAACACGCTGCTTGGTCCATTTATGTTGGGTTCTTCTGTCACGTTCGTCGTATGAATCGGACCAAGACGCAGTGTGGTATACGTACATTCTTTATTATTATAAGAATGAACACTGAACAAACTAACCAAAACAACAAAACGAACCGTGAAGCTATATGAATAGTACAGACAGGCAACTAAACATAGAACAAGAACCCACAAACACCAAAGGGAAATGGCTACCTAAATATGATCCCCAATCAGAGACAACGATAAATAGCTGCCTCTGATTGGGAACCATATCAGGCCACCATAAACATACAAATACCGTGACCGACAAAACCCTAGACATACAAAACCCCTAGACAATACAAAACCCTAGACAAAACAAAAACTAGCGTATCCACCATAGTCACACCCTGGCCTAACCAAAATATAAAGAAAACAGATATCTCAGGTCAGGGTGTGACACAAATTGCCATCCTAACATGGCATTGCTGGTTTGACCCTCTTTTGGCTTCTCGACTGCCTGGTAGAGTTTGGATATTTCCAAAATAAACATCAAGTTGAAGAAAAAAACGATTTGAAATTCCTATTTAAGTTCTTAGTGATAGGAATATAAGATAAAAAATGTTTTCAACATGTTTCTCAAGAAGAGACAGTTAAAGGGATAAAGAACCATGAACGTAAGGTTATAATTGAACCTTTATGGCGCAATGAATGACCTTTTCCTTAGGTTCTATAAAGGTGCTTGGAACTGGTGACACGTTACCACTTATCAAAGCAATCAAATATTTAGCTGGAGCTCCAAACAGAGGTTGTGTTTTTGAAAAATGTAGAGCAACA
Organism: Salvelinus namaycush; assembly: GCF_016432855.1. Lineage (NCBI taxonomy): Eukaryota > Metazoa > Chordata > Actinopteri > Salmoniformes > Salmonidae > Salvelinus > Salvelinus namaycush. Next base: position 8,629,137 of record NC_052325.1, read on the forward strand.
TGCTAGCGTTAGAAGCCAGCTCTGCCATTCAAACGAAAAATCTCATACTGAAGTTCGTTAGACTTCCAATAGTCAAGACAGTCAGCAGGTTGTCCAGCCGGATGGACATGTCCACCAGCTGGTCCAATGTGAGGGTGGTGTCTCGGCAGGCCAACTCCCGATGAACGTCATCGCGCAGACTGTACCTGTAGTGATCGATCAGGGCCTTGTCGTTCCATCCCGCGCTGGCGGCCAAGGTCCGGAAGTCCAAGGCGAAATCCTGTGCGCTCCTCGTCCCCTGCCTCAGGTGGAACAGACGTTCACCCGCCGCTCGACCCTCAGGCGGGTTGTCGACCACTGCCCGAATGCGGCGGGTGAACTCTGCGTAATGGTCCAACGCCGCGTCTCCCTCACTCCATACGGCGTTGGCCCACTCCAGGGCTTTGCCTGAGAGGCAGGAGACGAGGGCGGACACACTTTCACGCCCCGAAGGAGCCGGGTGGACGGTCGCCAGGTAGAGCTCCAGCTGTAGTAGAAACCCCTGGCATCCGGCAGCCGTCCCATCATACTTCCTCGGGAGCGCGAGTCGAATCCCGCTGGGACCAGGTGGAAGAGGAGTGGACAGTGGGACCTGTTGTAGTGGGGCTGGTGGAGGCGCTGAAAGACCTCCTCCTCTCTCCCAATGATCCATCGTCTGCAGCACGCGATCCATGGCTGTGGCCAAACGTTGTAACATGGTCGCATGCTGCTGAACACGCTCCTCCACTGCAACTGGGAGGGCGTCTGCTCCAGGTGAGTGATTCTGTAAGGGTCTATGTGTAGCTGGTGCAGAGGAGTCAGGCGCAGGACAGCAGAGATGAGTAAATAAAGGTAACTTTACTCAAAGTCATTAAAATACAAGATAAATCCAAAGCCCACAATACGGACCACAAATACAACAAACAATCACTCACAACCAAACATGGGGAACAGAGGGTGAAATACTAAACAGGTAATTGGGTGAGTGAAACCAGGTGTGTAAGACATAGACAAAACAAATGTAAAATGAAAAGTGGATCGGCGGTGGCTAGAAGGCCGGTGACGTCGACCGCCAAACGCCGCCCGAACAAGGAGAGGGACTGACCTCGGCGGTAGTCGTGACAAGACAACAAAATAACATTTGGAAGGATGGCCTTGCTGAACTACAGAACACATCATGGCATATGGCATTTTGCCAGTGCATATGAAAATTCACAATCGGGCACTTTGTAATATGGCATATCTTTATGCTGTATGCACTAATGGCATACCATAGAAACATTACACATTACACTTGTAAAAATGTCCTGAATCATGAAATAATTATTCAATTTGAGGGAGATAGTTACATCATTGGGACACACAATATTTATCAGGCATCACCCTGCAGTATTCTGACCCAATCATATTGTTTGTATAGTTTGTTATTGTCTCAGATTCCAGAGGGACCTGTTAGCACTGACCTGCAAGGCTCTGAAATAATGACATATATCACTCTACCAATTAAAGGTATCAAACAAGAACACACGAACATAAACACACACACACACACACACACACACATTCATCTAGAACATTGTTATTTCATATTACATCAGCAAAACTCAATCTGTGCTCTGTGACTGACGTACAAAACTCTAAGGAATTCTACCAATTAAAGGTGTTTGAGGCACAAATGCTTTACTCCAGGGGCCTAATAAAGCCCCAATACAGCATAAACATTCAAAGTGAACCTGACTACACCTCTATTGTCATTTGTGTGAGTACAACTTCCATTAGGCATCAGCTTCAGTTCAACCCTCCCCTAAACAAGTCCACCCTGCACAGGTCAAGAATCGTGACTGTCACAGGTGGGAGCTGAACCCCGGGATTCTGAGTGAAAAAAACAACATCTTACCCAATAGTCCAAGAGGAACGTCCGAGGGTGAGTCTGATTTTAAAGTCGCAGACAGGGCTACCTCATCACAAGAGCATGAGTCAACTCACTGTTACACATTTTAGTAATTTATTGACGGGGGGGGGTTGTGTCATTCATTATTACAAGTCTTTGTGCTATTGTTTGAAGATAAACAATTCCAATTCAATTTCATAATATTGTGAATTTGGCTTTTACTACCATAGCCCATAGAAACACATTGAATAACACATTCTGTCACACACTGATCAGTTTCACCTGTTTTTGTGATTGTCCCTGACCCTGAGCATGGCTGCCGTTATCTGGGAGAGAAGCTGCTCGGAAGCCAATCCAGCTCCGGCAGGACGCCCGCAGGGTGGCCGACTATGCGGCGGATTTCCGCACGTTGGTAGCGGAGAGTGCATGGACCAGTAAGCACTGTTGGACGTGTTCCTGCACGACGTCTCGGAGGAGGTTAAGGACGAGCCTGCTGCTCGGGAGTTACCCACGGATCTTGACTCCCTCATCACTTTGACTATCCGCATTGATTGGCGATTGCGGGAATGACGGACGGAGAGGAAATTCAATTTCGCTCGCACGTCCATTGATTCCACCTCATCCCGGAAATCCCCGACGGTCCCGTTGCGAGAGCACCTGAGGGTTCCCAACCTTCCTCAAGAGTCACCGAAGACGGAAGAGGCACTGTTTCCCGAGCCTATGCAACAAGGCAGAGCTGGGCTATCGTCAGCGGAACGGCAACACAGAATTAACACAAGGAGTTGTTTTTGGTAATTTTGAGACTAGGCTCACCGGTAGGAGTGAGTACTCTGGTGGGCCATATGGAGAATGTTTCTGCACCCCTTTTCATGTCATTCTGCTTAGGGGAAAACAGTCCAATCTTTCTGGGTCCTCGTTGACTCTGGGGCCGACAAGAGCTTTTTGGACGCCACACTGGTTTCCGAGCTGAACATCCCCACTCAGCCCCTTTCCAGTCCCATGGATGTTAGAGCACTGGATGGGAGCTCTATAGGTCGGGTCACCCATAACACCACTCCCATCAACCTACCCGTGTCAGGGAATCACAGCGAGACCATTCAATTCCTGCTCATCAAGTCTCCCCAGATTCCCATGGTTTTGGGATTCTCCTGGCTCCAGCAACACAATACCCTCATCAACTGGTGTACGGGTGCTATCATGGGCTGGAGTCCGTTCTGCCACGCCCATTGTCTGAAGTCGGCGCAATCTGCCTCGGGACGTCTTCCTGGGGGCTTGGAAGTTGCTCCGGACCGCTCCGCCATTCCCACGGAGTACCAGGACCATCGGGAGGTGTTCATCAAGTCCCGGGCCACTTCCCTTCTGCCGCACCACCCCTATGACTGTGGGATTGACCTTCTCCTTAGCACCACACCGCCCCAGGGATGGCTGTACTCTCTGTTTGGACCAGAGACCAAGGCTATGGAGACCTCAAGCCGGATGCCCTGTCTCGCCGCTTTAACGCCACAGTTACCACCCAGGAGCCCGAGGCCATCCTTTCCACCTCGTGCCTGGCGATGGCACTCAGCTGTGGTATAGGGAAACAGGTCCGGGAGGCGCAGCGGTCCCAGCCGAACCCTGGGGGGTCCAGATAACCGGATGTTTGTGCCTGATGCTGTCCACTCCACGGTTCAGGTTTGCATGTCACCCGGGCTCCCGTCGGACCTTGGCCTTTGTGCGACAATGCTTTTGGTGGCCTACTTTGGTTCCGGATGTTGCCCTTGTTTGTCACCATTTGCAAGGTCAGCTCCCAGATCAAGACTCCTCGGCAAGCTCCGTCTGGTCTTCTCCAACCACTGCCTGTCCCTCACCATCCCTGGTTCCATATATCCCTGGATTTTTTCACGGGTCTCCCCCTGTCGGAGGGCAACACTGCCATCCTGACTGTGGTTGACCGGTTTTCCAAAGCCGCACACTTCATTCCTCTCCACAAACCAACCTCGGCCAATGAGACGCCCCAGGTCTGCAGTTCTCATCCTGGTTCTGGAAGGCATTCTGCACGCTCATTGGGTCGTCGGCCAGTCTGTTCTCCGGATTCCACAGGCAGTCCAACGACCAGTCGGAGCGAGCCAACCAGGACTTAGAGATGACTCTTCGCTGCCTAGTCTCTGCCAACCCTACAACCTGGAGTCAGCAAATGGTATGGGTTGAGTACACCCGCAACACCCTTCCTTGCTCGCCCTTCGAGTGCTCCTTGTGATATCAGCCTCCGCTCTTCCACAAGCAAGAGGAGGAAGTCAGCAATCCCTCTGACCAGATGTTCATCCGTCGCTGTCGCCGTACCTGGAAGAGAGCCCGGGCCGCTCTGCTGAAGGCCACTTCCATGTATAGGCAACAAGTGGATCGCCACCGGACCCCTGCTCCACGCTATCGGCTTGTGCAGAGGGTATGGCTCTTCACTCAGGACCTGCCCCTCTGGGTGGAGTCCCGTAAACTTTCCCTCCGTTTCACCGGCCTGTTCCCCATCTCTAGAGTCATTAGCCCCACACTGTTCTTCTTTTGTTACCCAGTACCCTCCGTATTCCCCCTACTTTCCATGTGTCTATGATTAACTTCTTCTGGCTGCAAGCCCGACGTCGGTACACTTATGACAACAGCCAGCTCAAAGTGCAGGGCGCGAAATTCAAAATATATTTTTTTTTAATATTTAACTTTCACACATTAACAAGTCCAATACAGCATATGAAAGGTACACATCTTGTGAATCCAGCCAACATGTCCGATTTTTAAAATGTTTTACAGGGAAGACACAATATGTAAATCTATTAGCTAACCACGTTAGCAAAAGACACCACTTTTTTTACTCCACCAGTTTTTTACTCCATCAGTAGCTATCACAAATTCGACCAAATAAAGATATAAATAGCCACTAACCAAGAAACAACTTCATCAGATGACAGTCTGATAACATATTTATTGTATAGCATATGTTTTGTTCGAAAAATGTGCATATTTCAGGTATAAATCATAGTTTACATTGCAGCTACAATCAGAAATTGCACCGAAAGCAGCCATAATATTTACAGACACCAACGTCAAATACCTAATTACTCATCATAAAACATTTCTGAAAAATACATAGTGTACAGCAAATGAAAGACAGGCATCTTGTGATTCCAGACAATATTTCCGATTTATTAAGTGTTTTACAGCGAAAACAAAATGTAGCGTTATATTAGCGTAGCCACAATAGCCAGAAACACTTGGGCGCCGACGACTAGTTCACATGCACGACAGATATATGAAATAGCATCATAAAATGTTTCTTACTTTTGGTGATCTTCCGTCAGAATGTTGGACAAGGTGTCCTTTGTCCAGAACAGTCGTTGTTTGGATTTAGAACGGCAACTTTCCCTCTTCAATTAGCATGCACACTAGCCAAGTGGCGCGAATCTCTCCATGTCAACAAACGGAAGAGAACGGAACACGGCAAAATTCCCGAAAAATTTTCAATAATCTGATGAAACTATATTGAAAAAACATACTTTACGATGATATGGTGACATGTATCAAATAAAATCAAAGCCGGAGATAGTACTCGCCTATTACGGCAGCTAAAGAGAAGGCAATCCCACTGTCCACATCGCGCTCTTCAGAGTACAGCAAATGGGGGACACGTCATTCCAAGATGATGTGTTCCATCTCAGACCAAGATAATCACCTCATTTCTTCTCTCACAGCCTCTTGACATCCAGGGGAAGGTGTATGACGTGCATGTATACTAATAGATCTCATGACCATTTATAGGCAGGAAGTAGAAGAGAGCCTCGGTTTCAGACTTTCCACTTCCTGGTCAGGAAGTGTGCTGCAGAATGACTTCTGTTTCACTCAGAGAAATAATTCAAACGGTTTTAGAAACTAGAGAGTGTTTTCTATCCAATAGTAATAATAATATGCATATTGTACGAGCAAGAATTGAGTACGAGGCCGTTTGAAATGGGCACCTTTTATCTGGCTACTCAATACTGCCCCTTGCAGCCCAAACAGGTTAAGCCCATGTCTCACAACTCTTTTTCTTCTGTTTCCAGGCCCACCCTTCCTCCCTGTGTCATCAATGGCCATCCGGTGTACACGGTGAGATGCCTCCTGAGTGTTCTAACACGGGGAAGTGGTTTCCAGTACCTGGTTGACTGGGAGGGTTATGGCCCAGAGGAGAGGTGCTGGGTCCTCGCTAGACACATCCTGGATCAAGCCCTCATTGTCGACTTCTACCGGCAGCACCCCTGTCAACAAAGTATTTGCCCAGGTAAGACTCCAGGTGGCGCCCCTAATCTGTTTCACCTGTTTTTGTGATTGTCGCCACCCCCCTCCAGGTGTTGCCCATCTTCCCCATTATCCCCTGTGTATGTATACCTGTGTTCTCTGTTTGTCTGTTGCCAGTTCGTCTTGTTTGTCAAGTCAACCAGCGTTTTTGTCTCAGCTCCTGCTTTTCCCAGTGTCTTTTTCTTTGCGGGGTAGGCACAAAACTACCTTCATACTTTCATTCATTTTTTTAACCAGTAACGGTTACCTTCAAATGAGTCCCGTGACACTTGTGAGGGTAGTAGAGCAAAACGGAGAATGCCATGGTGTTCATGAAAATCTTCCCTTTTCATATTAGCTTATAGCCCTAAAGGTTCGAATGCTAAAAACAGAAGTTGGCACATCGACGGTATCGACTTCAGACGAGTGTTGTGGGGCTTGTGGGGGTTGTAGAGCAAAACGGCCATAGAGTGGTTATATTAGTTTGTAGGCCAAACCGTTTGGACACTTCAGTTGTTTTTGTGAGAAGATCTTCAGGATGCCTCATGGTCTGCCAAACACTGCTGTAGATCGGCCACCTTCCACCGCAGATGCGGAAGGCCGCCATATATCTCTAGATTAAACTGACGGATTTTGACTGTGATTTTTGTATTGTGTATCTTAGATCGACCCACTGGTGTGTCAATAGACTGTAGGGGATTTAATCAAGATATTCATGAAGAGGTATGTTTTCAGACAACACCTCCCCTAACCTCACTCAAGTCTCAATCCTATACCCTTCTCTATAGTGTTTTAGAAAAATAACAAGCAACTTTCACAAATACAGAACTGAACTGGCAAATTTTTTATATGACCTCTCTGGGTTGGCACATCCTGATTTCATGGGGCATAATCCAGGATCAACACAGCTAAACAATGATCCAGGATCAACGCAGATATATGACGATCCACAGTGGTGTAAAGTACTTAAGTAAAAATACTTTTTGGGGGGGTATCTGTACTTTAAAGAATCATGCCGTCTGGTTTGCTTAAAATAAGGAACGTGAAATTCTTTATTCTTTTACTTTAACTTTTGATACTTAAGTATATTTTAGCTATTATATTTACTTTTGATACTTAACTATATTAAAAAACAAATACTTTTAGACTATTACTAAAGTAGTATTTTACTGGGTGACTTTCAATTTTACTTGAGTCCTTTTCTATTAAGGTATCTTTACTTTTACTCAAGTATGACAATTGGGTACTTTTTCCACCACTGACGATCCATGCATCCACACTGATATATGATGATCCAGGATCAACACCGATATGATGATCTAGGATCAACATTGATATAGTATGATCCAGGATCAACACAGATATACTACAATCGAGGATCAGCACGGATATAATATGATCCAGGATCAATATTGTGTCACGCCCTGACCATAGAGAGCTTTTTATTCTCTATGTTGGTTAGGTCGGGGTGTGACTAGGGTGTGTTATCTAGGTTAATATATATATCTATGTTGGCCTGGTATGGTTCCCAATCAGAGGCAGCTGTTTATCGTTGTCTCTGATTGGGGATCATATTTAGGCAGCCATTTCCCCATTGTGCTTTTTGGGATCTTGTCTAGATATAGTTGCCTGCGAGCACTACATTGAGCTTCACGTTTCATTTTGCGCTTTATTGTTTATTTTCTATGAGTTTCTCTTCAAAATAAAGAGGATGGAAACATACCACGCTGCATCTTGGTCCACTCATTATAACGATCGTGACATATTGACACATCTTACATGCTAAACGCTTGTTTCACATATGCAGCACTGATTTCACGACTTGAATCAGGCCTCGGATAAGGCCTTTCCAAGTTGTTTAATCAAAGTAGATAGTTTGCCTTTCGAGATGTTACAACCTTCATACTGTAACCCTAATTGGTAGCACTTTATAATAACACATTGTAATATAGCATTTATAGTGGATTAGTAAATACTTTATAGTTTACCACTCATTAATAAATGTGTGAAGAACTAGCTTACTAGTTATCATGTATTAATACATGTGAGAATAACTAGCTTACTAACATTTACAGATGTGGGAGTAATGATAAATTAATTATGAATAAACAATTTACTAATCCGTTACAAATGCTTTATTACAAGGTGTTATTTTAAAGTGTTACCAAATCTCTATATGTGACTCATTTCAGGAAACTATATATAAGTCGCGCGTCACTACTTCACAGGAGAGGCATTTGAACATGAACATTTATTTTTTATCAAAATGTGTTGTTTGGGAGAAATGGAACATGTGAACTTTCATGTGCCTTAATAACAAAGGTGTATGCTTTCTGTAAATACAAAAAATATGTTAAATTACCAGCTTAGTTGCTTTAGCCATGGAAAAAGGCAGGAACCTTCCCACTCGCCTTGATTGTCTGAGAAATTGGATGGGCTGGAGATGGCGAGAGATGAGTTTGGATTGGTCTGCCATGTAGCATGCTTCAGTCTATAACATGAGCTGTTCAGTATTTGTAGATAATCCTTCCTACCTCTGCTTTTCTGAAAGATATCATGAAGAACTGCAAAAGTGTTGTTACTGCTCTCCAGTATCTGGAAGACGATTGTGCCATGTTGATTCCTCTGATTCTAAAAATGAATCAGACGATGAGGAATTCCCTGATTTAGGTAAAAACATTTTCATTGAACCAGACATTGTGGAGTTTTCTGATGAAAATGATGGCGTAGAAACGACAATCAACAGTGTTCTTGTCATGGAAGAAGTTGACCGAGATGCCCGGTGGAAGCAGAGTATGATAGCTAAGGAGAGAAATATTCTAGCGTTTGATTGCAAATATGCAGAGGGGTTTAAAAAGAGAACACAGAAGGCTGTTGTATGAAACACATCTCTGGATTAGATCTTCAAACTAAGGGCAACCATGGCATCCATGACAGAGAGGGAGAAGAACTCATCCGTGTACAGTATATGGGTAAGAGTCTAGCTAGCTCCATTTTCTAATAGTATACGTTTCTAATTTTGTCAAAGTCATTTTCAATTGCTGGCTTGCTAGCAAATGTTACATGTATGATCTGTGTAGCAGATCATCTCAGAAATAAATTTGCATTGCTAGTTATAGCCTAATGTTAGATATCTAGCTAACATTGAACATAGTTGATTAGCTTTAGCTACCTGGAGATTCATGCATCGTGGCTAGCTATGACAATCAGAATGGGTTGGGATTATTGCCACGTTCAAAACAACTGGGAACTCAGATCTCTGAAATCTCTGCCTTCCAACTTCAGTGTTTTCAAGACAACTGGGAACTCTGAAAAAAACAAGCTCAGACTGGGAAAAATCGGTTTGAACGGTCACCCAACTCAGAATACCAACTCAGGAATCCCTGCCTCTTTCTAGAGCTTCGACTTTCTGAACTGAGGATCACTGATGTCATGTTTTGACCTTGTATATTTCCAAGTTCCCAGTTGTCTTGAAAGCACCAATAGGTTAAATGTTTAGCTAGCTAGCTACATGTCTAAACAAAATCATCCACTTCACTAGATGATAACATGACCAATCAAGTTAGCCAGTTGTGTCTGGGGGTGATTCAGGTCATCTGTTGAATTTCATGAATGTGCAACTAAACAATATTGACCCAGCCAATTGGCACGATTTTGCTGGTGGATGGTTATAGCAAGTATACATTTCACTATGCTGTATACATCTTCTATATCCTGTATATGTGACTTGATTTTATTTGACATAGTGTGTGTTTATCAGAGACGGTAATGTTTATTTAAAAAATATATATATATTTCACCTTTATTTAACCAGGTAGGCCAGTTGAGAACAAGTTCTCATTTACAACTGCGACCTGGCCAAGATGAAGCAAAGCAGTGCGACACAAACAACAACACAGAGTTACACATGGAGTAAACAAACGTACAGTCAATAACACAATAGAAAAGTCTATATACAGTGTGTGCAAATGAAGTAAGATTAGGAAGTTAAGGTAAAGAATAGGCCGTAGTGGCGAAGAAATTACAACTTAGCAAATATACACTGGAGTGATAGATGTGCAGAAGATGAATGTACAAGTAGAGATCCTGGGGTGCAAAGGAGCAAAAAAATGAAATAAATAACAATATGGAGATGAGGTAGTTGGATGGGCTATTTAGAGATGGGCTATGTACAGGTGCAATGATCTGTAAGCTGCTCTGATAGTTGATGCTTAAAAAGTTAGTGAGGGAGATATGAGTCTCCAGCTTCAGTGATTTTTGCAGTTTGTTCCAGTCATTGGCAGCAGAGAACTGGAAGGAAAGGCGGCCAAAGGAGGAATTGGCTTTGGGGGTGACCAGTGAACTATACCTGCTGGAGCGCATGCTACGGGTGGGTGCTGCTATGGTGACCAGTGAGCTGAGATAAGGCGGGGCTTTACCTAGCAAAGACTTATAGATGACCTGGAGCCAGTGGGTTTGGCGACGAATATGAAGCGAGGGCCAGCCAACGAGAGCATACAGGTCGCTTTGGTTGGGTAGTATATGGGGCTTTGAGTGACAAACGGATGGCGCTGTGATAGACTGCATCCAATTTGCTGAGTAGAGTGTTGGAGGCTATTTTGTAAATTACATCGCCGAAGTCAAGGATCGGCAGGATATAGTCAGTTTTATGAGGGTATGTTTGGCAGCATGAGTGAAGGATGCTTTGTTGCGAAATAGGAAGCTGATTCTAGATTTAATTTTGGATTGGAGATGCTTAATGTGAGTCTGGAAGGAGAGGTTACAGTCTAACCATACACCTAGGTATTTGTAGTTGTCCACATATTCTAAGTCGAACCGTCCAGAGTAGTGATGTTAGCCGCGCGGGCAGGTGCGGCATCGATCAGTTGGAGAGCATGCATTTAGTGTTACTTGCATTCAAGAGCAGTTGGAGGCCACGGAAGGAGAGTTGTAATGGCATTGAAGCTCGTCTGGAGGTTAGTTAACTTCGCTAGGATATGTGGGACGCTGACGTCCCACTTGGTTAAAATCCAGAAAGAATGTAGCGCGCCAAATTCAAATTATAGTACAATAAAAATCAATATTTCATGAAATCACACATGAAAGAAACCAAATTAAAGCTACACATGTTGTGAATCCAGCCAACATGTCTGATTTCAAAAAGGATTTACGGGGAAAGCACACCAAACAATTATGTTAGCTCAGTACATAGCCACAGAAAAACAGAGCCATTTTCCCAGCAAAAGATAGTAGTAAGAAAAAGCAGAAATAGAGATAAAATGAATCACTAACCTTTGATGATCTTCATCAGATGACACTCATATGACATCATGTTACACAATACATGTATGTTTTGTTCGATAATGTGCATATTTATATACACAAATCTCGGTTTACATTGGCGCCATGTTCAGAAATGCCTCCAAAATATCTGGAGTAATTACAGAGAGCAACGTCAAATAACAGAAATACTCATCGTAAACTTTGATGAAAGATAAATGTTTTACATATAATTAAAGATACACTTGTTCTTAATGCAACCGCTGTGTCAGATTTAAAAAAAACTTTACGTAAAAAGCACACCATGCAATAATCTGAGACGGCGCTCAGATTTAACAACATTTCCCCGCCATGTTGGAGTCAACAGAAATACGAAATTACATCATAAATATTCCCTTACCTTTGATTATCTTCATCAGAATGCAGTGCCAGGAATCCTAATTCAACAATAAATCGTTGTTTTGTTCGATAATGTCCATTACTTATGTCCAATTAGCTAATTTTGCTAGCATGTGTAGTACACGTGTCCAAACGCTCGCGCAGATGCTGGCAAAAGTCGAACGAAAACTTCAAAACGTTATATTACAAGTCGAATAAACTGGTCAAACTTAGTAGAGAATCAATCTTCAGGATGTTGTTATCATATATATATCCAATAACGTTCCAACCGGAGCATTCTTTTCAGTCTCTATAAGTAATGGAACGCATGGCGATATCATGAGGAATGCGCATGACCAAGAACTGGCAATCTGCCAGACCACTGACTCAAACACCTCCCATCCGGCCCCACAACACAGCATAAGCTTCATTCCACGTTCTACTGACTGTTGACATCTAGTGGAAGGCGTAGGAAGTGCAAACAGATCCATATATTACAGGGAATTGAATAGGCGATGACTTTAACAACGACCAGTCTCAGAATTCTCACTTCCTGTTTGGATTTTTTTCTCAGGTTTTTGCCTGCCATATGAGTTCTGTTGTACTCACAGACATCATTCAAACAGTTTTAGAAACTTCAGAGTGTTTTCTATCCAATAGTAATAATAATATGCATATATTAGCATCTGGGACAGAGTAGGCAGTTCACTATGGGCACGCTATTCATCCAAAAGTGAAAATGCTGCCCCCTATATCAAAGAAGTTAACACAGTGTCCAAAGAAGGGCCAGAAGTATACAGAATGTGAAGAACAACATGACGTGCACTAAAGTCAGATTAGGATATAGACCCAGGACTAGATAAAGTGTGTGTTTGCTACTACTTTCACCACTTTTAGTCTTGAAATCTTAGGTTGTTTACTACACTACCTTACTCACTCTGTTTAGCAGTTGTCCTCAAATGTGAATCCTTAAATAGTGAGTGGGACTAATGCTTAAGAGGGTGTGAACTATCCTGTGGTAAACAATTCTCTACTTTTATCCAATTTTTAAAAAAACATTTAATAATTTGCACATAGGACTGATTCGAGCTGCTCGGTCACATATTCATTCAGACTCAACAGCATCAGAGAGCTGCTCTGGCATGACCCCTGACTTGGCAGCACTCTGACAGTAACGTATTGAGAGAATTGGTACTGTTCATACCCAGTATGTTTAGGTTGAAGTGTCAGCTGTGGTCTCCTGCGCTGCTGTATTTCAAACCTTCATCTAGGTGATAGCAGGAAGAGGGTGGGTTACAGCCTCACAGGTTACAGCCAAAGAGTTGTTCACCACCACAATCAAGTTTTCTGGGATCTGTTTCTGACCACATTTACTGCAGCAGACTCAAGGGACAAAACACACATAGTGTATATTAACACCCACACACACACAGACACACACACGCACACACACACAAACATCATAGATCATGTTCAGAATGTGGACCCAAATGGCAGATTAACTTGAACGAATGAAGACGTCATACTATAGATAAGATTAGCAGGTTTAGCTGATTTGAAGTTTTACTTTCTGACATGTAGTCCAGATTCATAGAGGATAGCCCCTCACACCTTCTATTTAATGTTACGGTACGTTGGTCTCACCATGTATGTCGATGTCATGCTCGCTGTCGGCCTTTCCCGCAACATTCATCACCACACGAGTAGCATCCTGTGTGCAAAACCTTGGTGTCCTTTATCTGCAGCAGATGCTCCTTGTTCAGCACCTGATTCTCACTCTGGCCTGTGGTTGATTGTACGTTCTTCAATAACGTCACCACTGAGCGGGACACACCGTCGGCCTCGAACAGCTGGGTCACTTCTCCACTTCTCATCATTGTGATGTCATTTCCTATTGAAGACTATTGAAAAAGTTTGGTTAATAACTAGCTACCTTTTGAGTTTTGATCCCGCAACGCGGTTGGTATCAGTGGCTGGGACCACTATTATATGTCCAGTTATCTTGCCGACTAAGGCTGGGTTTGAGGAGCTTCTTGGCGTAGTGGCTAGCCTAGCTGCTAGCTAGCTGCCTATCAAGCTAAAAGGGTTTTCTTGAGGGCTTGAACACAACCCCCGACGCGGTTAGCCCTTGTGGCTGTGACTGTGGATTGTCCCCGGCTTGTTGCTGTCTAGATCCCTGCTGTTTGTTGTTGTTGTTTCCAATCTTCCCTGCGACCTGCCCTGTCTGGAATTGCGAGGAGTTACAGCGTAACCTACGTAGCTACCATGGCAAAGACTAAAGACAGTGGAGGTACCATTGAGGACAGTGGTGTCTCTCTATCACAGGTGAATTATAATTTAAACAAAGATAAAGAGTTCTAGAATCAGTTGTTACAACAAGAAAATAGCTGCAAGTGTTGTGTCCAAATACTGGGGGAGTCAACTAATAAAATAATGGACGACCTGACCAGAGAGGTCCAGGACCTGAAGAACAGTTTGCAGTTCTCCAAGGGTCAGGTCGATGAGTATAAACAGGAGATAGGCAAGATGACAGCAATCTGTAAGTCATTGAGAGAGGACATACGTTTTGTATGTGATTCCATGGTGGATCTAGTTTTGTCCTGTGGAATACATTTTATGGATCTAAATGTTTTTCCTCATAATCCTGGACTGCTCAGACTCCAACCAAAGATTATCAAAAGATGCGCTATAAATTCTCAAACAACACAGTCCTAGATGCACTTCCATACTCCCTACACCTACTGTACATAATGGTCCTGGAAGGGCCTGTCTGTCTGTCCCAGACTCTGTCTGACTGTCCTCCTTCTAGCCGACTTTAAAAAAATATTTAGTCTTATTTGAATTACCCAAATTTTCTGGTTATAAATAAAATAACCATGATTCGCATAGTTTTAAATTCACATCTTTTTTATTTTACCTTTATTTAACTAGGCAAGTCAATTAAGAACAAATTCTTATTTTCAATGACGGCCTAGGAACAGTGGGTTAACTGCCTGTTCAGGGGCAGAACTTATTCTACAATTTATTAAATTGTTTTAATCTACACACAGTACCCAATAATGGCAATACAAAAACAGTTATTTGGAAATGTTTGCAAATGTATTATCAATAAAAAACTGAAATATCACATTTACATATGTAGGTATTCAGACCCTTTACTCAGTACTTTGTTGAAGCAGCTTTGGCAGCGATTACAGCTTTGAGACTTCTTCGGCATTACGCTCCAAGCTTGGCAGACCTATATTTGGGGAGTTTCTCCCATTATTCTCTGTAGATCCTCTCAGGTTCGATCGGGTTCAAGTCCGGACTCTGGTTGGTCCACTCAAGGACATTCAGAAACTTGTCCCGAAGCGACTCCTGTGTTGTCTTAGCTGTGTGTTTAGGGTCATTGTCCTGTTGGAAGGTGAACTTTTGCCCCAGTGTAAGGTCCTGAGCACTCTGGAGCAGGTTTTCATCAAGGACCTGTCTGTACTTTTCTCTGTTCATCTTTCCCTCAATCCAGACAAGTCTCCCAGTCCCTTCCGCTAAGAAACATCCCCACAGTATGACGCTGCCACCACCATGCTTCACCATAGGGATGGTATTGGCCAGTTGATGAGAGGTGCCTGACTCTTGACATTCAAGTTAAAGTGTTCAATCTTAGTTTCATCAGACCAGATAATCTTGTTTCTTATGGTCTGCTAGTCTTTTGGCAAATTCTAAGCGGGCTGTCATGTGTATTTTATTGAGTGGCTTCTGTCTGGCCACTCTTCCATAATGTCTTGATTGGTGGAGTGCTTTAGAGATGGTTGTCCTTCTGGAAGGTTCTCCAATCTCCACAGAGAAACTCTGGATCTCTGTCAGAGTGACCATCGGGTACTTAGTCACCTCTCTGACCAAGGCCCGTCTTGGTGGTTCCAAATGTGGTGGTCCCACAGTTATCAGTGCATGTCAGAGCAAAAACCAAACCATGAGGTTGAAGTAATTGTCCATTGAGCTCAGACACAGGATTGTGTTGAGGTACAGATCTGGGGAAGGTTACCAAAACCTTTCTGCACCATTGAAAGTCCCCAAGAACACAGTGCCTTCCATCCTTCTTAAATGGAAAACATTTGAAACAACCAAGACTCTTATCCCAAATCTCAAACAGGCCTTTGTGATGGAGTGGACAGATGAAATAGCCTCTTCAGTGAACGGCACGTAACAGCCCGCTTGGAGTTTGCTAAAAGGCACCTAAAGGACTAAACACTGGCCAGCTGACATTTGGCGTACTGTCATGTCTCCTGAGGCTGTGGATTATGGTCCGAACTGAGCACTGACAGACCATAACCACTGTTAGTCTTACACAGTTATCCTATTTCCTAAGTAAAATAGCCTTTGAGTGACCAAAATATCACCCATACTAAACTACCTTTATTTTCATATCTAACAGTCAGTAAGACTGAAGGACAGGCTAGGTGGGCACAGCAACATGCAATACTGTCATGCATTACATCATGCTTTCGTAAATTGTTTGTTTATTTAACCGTTTGTTCATTTGTGAGCTCACATGCGCATGTGTGTGTGTGTGCAGAGAGACTCCGAGGAGGGGAGTGGCTGTCGGAAATTCAGGGATAAATAATGAGGCAGAGCTCAGAGTTTGTCAGAAGGCGGACCTGAACGGGTCACACACAGGACCAAGCAGGAGCAGGACCTCAGCATTTTGACCTTTTATTACAAATGGAGAAACACGAAGATGTTCAATACTGTTTTCAAGACAGAAACTCTTCTTGCAGAAAGGCTTTGCTATCGACATCTATCTACATAACACTGTACATCTTCTTCTCAGTGATTTCAGCAGTTACAGTATTTTTGAACGTACTGGTGATCATCTCCATCTCTCACTTCAAGCAGCTCCACACTCCAACCAACCTGCTCATCCTCTCTCTGTCTGTGTCAGATCTCCTGGTGGGACTGATTGTGATACCAGTAACAACTATAGCAATAATGGAATCATGCTGGGGTTTTGGGGAATATTTCTGTGTGTTTCAATTCTACATCTCTTGTTTGTGTACTACTTTATCTCTGGGCAATTTGGTCTTGATATCTATTGACCGCTATGTTGCTGTGTGTGATCCCTTATTGTACCACTCTAAAATAACAACATCAAGAATGACGTGTTGTATATCCATTACCTGGTGTTGTTGTATCATATACGATGCTACTATTATAAAAAACTTTGTAAATGTACAGGTACAGAGTAGGTGTTTGAAAGAATGTTTTATTGTTGAAGGGTTAAATTGGGTTACTACAATTGACCTTGTACTTAAAACGGTTGTCCCGTGCTCTATTATTATAACACTTTATTTGAAAATCTTTGTGGTGGCCAGATCACAGGCCAGAAAGGTATTTTCAAAAGAGGCTGCCAGTGTGTCTGGTGTTAAAACTGTACAGGCAAATAAGTCTGAGAGAAAAGCAGCAAAAACTCTGTCTATTGTTGTTTTCAACTATCTCATTTGTTGGACTCCATCTCTATTTATTTTCTTTCTTTCTTTATTAAGTGAAAATGTATCATTATTCATCATCAGTTTTCTGCCACTTGTTAATTCCTTAATTAATCCAATCATTTATGCTTTCTTTTATCCATGGTTCAAAGTGACAGCTAAAATTATTTTAACTCTGAATTTAATGCATTCATAGTTCCTATGTTTTTATTCCCCATTTTGACAAACAGGTTTGCTACAGTTTTGTTAAACAATTGTTGTAATTGCTTCTTTCATGTTACAATACTCTTTCATTACAACTTTCTAATATTTAATTGCACTTCCTTTTGACCACAGAACAGCTTGAATTCGTCAGGGCATGGACTCTACAAGTTGTCAAAAGTGTTCCACAGGGATGCAGGCCCATATTGACTCTAATGCTTTCCACAGTTGTGTCAAATTGGCTGGATGTTCTGTGGGTAATGGACCATTCTTGATACACACAGGAAATTGTTGAGTGTAAAAAACATAAAACCGTTACCATTCTTGAAACACTCAAAACCAATTCCCCTGGCACCTAGTACCATACCCCTTTCAAAGGCACATACATATTTTGCAGAGCAGCTCTCTCAGAATCGGTTTAGTGTGAATGAATATGGAGATAGGTAACACTTTATAATAACACCTTGTAATGAAGAATTTATAATGGATTAGTAAATAGTTTACTCATCATTCATTTATCATTCCTCAGTCTTTATGTTTTTTAACATTGCCCTCTAGTGGCTCAGTTGGGACACAACGCCTTCAACAAGTGTAGTAAAGTCGAAATGAACAATACTGCATGATATCAGATAACGTCCAAGTCTAACTCAATGGTGTGTTGTGTAAGTAGTTGATGGTAAAATTTAAGAATATGGATATGCAATTATGGGTAACACTTTATAACGGTGTTCAGTAGTAAACCATTTGTAAGGCATTTACAGTTTGCTCACCATCTTTTAATCATTACTCCCACATGTGTTAAATGTTAGTCGGCTAGGTATTCTGACATTTATAAACAACTACTATATGCATTAATGATTCAACACAGCAGCGCAGGAGACTGAAGCAGCCACTTCAACCTCAACATACTGGGTATGAACTCTACCACTACTCTCACTACATCACTGCTGCCAGGTCAGGGGTCACACCAGAGCAGCTCTCAGAAGCTGTTTTCTCTGTGTGAAAATAGAGATTCGTAACACTTTATAATAACACCTTTTTAAAAATAATTTATAATGGATTAGTAAATAGTTTATTAATAAGTCATTCATCATTACTCCCAGATTTGTTTTAGTAAGCTAGTTATTCACTAATTTATAAACCACTTTTATAGTTTGTAGTAATGATTCATGCGGTCATAAGATGTTTAATAAATGTAATTATAAACCATTTACTAATCATTAGTAAAGTCATTTTGCAGACCATAAACATATGACTTCCTTCAGCACACTACAGTGTGACTGTTTCAGAATAAAATGTTTCATTTAACATCCTCTGTGTTTTTGTGTGTTTTTACTTTAACCATCGATATGTTCTAGATCATTTAGAGAATTGTCAATTTAAAGAAATGTTGTGGCCGCCATGGCATTTGTCTTTATACATATTTGTATATATTTAAAAATATATATTTCTCTCTGACCTGTAGGTTTTGACTATCAAGCAGTGTGAAGGCTGTTACTGAGTAAGTAAATGAGTGAGTGGTGGGGGTGGGGAGGGGGAGGGCCGGAGGGGTGTGTGTGTTGAGAGCACTGAAGCTGAGTCATGGTGACAGAGCATCATGCACGCATGTACTGTCAACTTTTTACCAGATGTAGGTAGGCTATTTAGATTGTCATTATGGAGACACCGATTTCTAATCCTTTTTCCATAAAACATTTTAACACGCTAGAACTGATAAAAGAGCGACAGAGCACTAGAAAATGACTTTAGGCGCTCTAGAGGCTTTAGATAATTTCGCTAAGAGATGGTTTAAATAAACTTTCTTCTAATGTCGACTTTTCTAATGGGAAAACCTTATCAATCTAAGGGTTTTACACATGCTCAGTTCTTGGGTCTCGAGCGCTGCACAAGTTGACATTTGAAAAGGAAGTTATGAAACTCCCTTGCCTGCTTGTGTTATGGGAAAAAGTCCACAATGAAACTGACATTAAATGTGGAGAATTATACATTTAAGTGATAATGCAAATTATATTTTCTCTTCAGACATTTTGCTTCTTAGTGTACATCGATATTCCTTCCTAATTCTCTCAATAACTTTATGGAAAAAAGGTTTATTGGATAAATGTTGCAATTTCTATAAAAAAATATATGTTTTCAGGCCTTGTGAGCGAGTTTTGAGAGGTAATTTGTGTGGCTCACAATTGTCCCAGTGTCCTCCCGGTTAGGGGAAGGTTTGGTCGGGGTAGGCTGTAATTTTAAAATAAGAATTTGTTCTTAACTGACTTGCCTAGTTAAATAAAGGTTAAAAAAATATATGTTATATTAGGCTAGTTTTCAGGCCTTGTTGGCAGGTTGAGAGAAATGTTATGTACAATTAATCAAATGTATTTATAAAGCCCTTTTGACATCAGCCAATGTCACAAAGTGCTATACAGAAACCCAGCCTAAAACCCCAAACAGCAAGCAATGCAGATGTAGAAGCACGGTGGCTAGAAAAAACTCCCTACAAAGGCAGGAACCTAGGAAAAAACCTAGAGAGGAACCAGGCTCTGAGGAGTGGCCAGTCCTCTTCTGGCTGTGCCGAGTGGAGATTATAACAGTACATGGCCAAGATGTTCAAACATTCATAGATGACCAGCAAGGTCAAATAATAATAATCACAGTGGTTGTAGAGGGTGCAACTACTCTGAGACAAGGCCGAATATAGCCGACGAAGATCTCCCCCACGGCACAAACTCGAGGAGGGCGCCAACCCGGACAGGAAGATCAAGTCAGTGACTCAAGTGACGCACCCCTCTTAGGGACGGCATGGAAGAGCACCATAAAACCAGTGACTCAGGCCACGTAATAGGGTTAGAGGCAGAGAGTCCCAGTGGGGAGAGGGGAACCAGGCAGAGACAGCAAGGTCTGTTCGTCGCTCCAGTGTCTTTACGTTCACCTTCACACCCCTGGGCCAGACTACACTCAATCATAGGACCTACTGAAAAGATCAGTCTTCAATAAAGACTTAAAGGTCGAGACCGAGTCTGCGTCTCTCACATGGATAGGCAGACCATTATATAAAAATGTTGCACTATAGAAGAAATCCCTGCCTCCAGCTGTTTGCATAGAAATTCTTGGGACAATAAGGAGGCCTGCGTCTTGTAACCGTAACGTACGTGTAGGTATGTACGGCAGGACCAAATCGGAAAGATGGGTAGCCCATGTAATGCTTTGTAGGTTAGCAGTAAAACCTTGAAATCAGCCCTAGCCCCTGGGCTAGGCGTCCCGCTAGGGGGGCAACATCCGCTGAAACTGAAGGGCGCAATTCAAATAAATATTCTTAAAATGTATGGAAATTAAACATCTAGGTACATACAAGTGTCTTATATCGGTTGAAAGCTTAATTCTTGTTAATTTAACTGCACTATCCAATGTACAGTCGGGTTTACAGCGAAAGCATGCCATGCGATCGTTTGAGGACGGCACTCCCTCGCATCATATTTTTCCACCGGCACAGGTTTCATAAAATCACAAATAGCGATTAAATATTCACTTACTTTTCAAAATCTTCAGCTGATTTGTCATCCAAAGGGTTCCAGCTATAACATGTAGTTTCATTTTGTTAGATAAAATCCTTCTTTATATCCCAAAAAGTCAATTTAGTTGGCCCATTGATTTGAGTAATCGACTCGTTCAACATGCTGTCACGCCCTGACCGTAGATTGCTTTGTATGTTTCTATTTTCTGTTTGGTCAGGGTGTGATGTGGGTGGGCATTCTATGTTTGTATGTCGAGGTTTTGTATTTCTATGTTTTGGCCTGGTATGGTTCCCAATCAGAGGCAGCTGTCTATCGTTGTCTCTGATTGAGAACCATACTTAGGTAGCCTGTTTTCCCACTGTTAGTTGTGGGTGGTTGTTTTCTGTTTTGTGTTTTTTCACCTTGCAGGACTGTTTCATGTCGTTCACTCTCTTTGTTGTTTTTGTCATTTAGTGTTCAGTTTGTTTATTAAAATTAACATGGACACTTACCACGCTGCGTTTTGGTCCGATCCTTCCTATTCCTCATCCGACGAAGACGACGATCGTTACAGAACCACCCACCAAAAAAGGACCAAGCAGCGTGGTAAGGAGGATAAGCGCTATCTGGAGAAATTGACATAGGAGGAGATACTGGAAGGCAAGGGACCCTGGGCACAGGCTGGGGAGTATTGCCGTCCGCAGGAGGAATTGGAGGCAGCTAAGGCTGAGCGGCAACACTATGAGGAGTTAGCACGGCAGCGCAACAGGCAGGAGAGGCAGCCCCCCCCCCCAAAAAAAATGGGGGGGGGAAACACGGGGAGATTGGCGGAGTCAGGCGATAGACCTGAGCCAACTCCCCGTGCTTACCGGAAGCAGCGTAGTACTGGTCAGGCACCATGTTATGCGGTGAAGCGCACGGTGTCGCCAGTACGCGCTCATAGCCCGGAGCGCTATAGGCCAGCCCCCCGCAAGTGCCATGCGAGAGTGGGCATCCAGCCAGGGCGGATTGAGCCAGCTCAGCATGTTTGGTCTCCGGTACGCCGTTTCGGCCCAGGGTATCCTGCGCCGGCTCTGCGTACTGTGTCTCCGGGGCGCTTGGAGGGTGCAGTTCGCCCTATGCCTGCGCTCCGCCCGTGCCGGGCGAATGTGGGCATTGAACCTAAGGGAGAGGTGCGAGAGGTATGCACCAGATCTCCAGTGCTCCCCCACAGCCCGGTTCAACCTGTCCCTGCACTCTGGAGGATCCGGGCTAAAGTGGTCATCCAGCCTGGAGGAGTGGTGCCAAGGCTGCGCACCAGAGCTCCAGTGCTTCCCCCACAGCCCGGTCCATCCGGTGCCTCCTCCACGCACCAGGCCTCCTGTAGGTCTCCCCAGTCTGGTGGGCCCTGTGGAAGCCCCACGCACCAGGCTGTCTCTCCGTCTCCTCCCTCCAGGTTTTCTCTCCAGTCCGGAGCTGTCAGAGCCTCCCGTCAGTCCGGAGCTGCCAGAGCCGCCCGTCATTCCGGAGCTGCCAGAGCCGCCCTCCAGTCCAGAGGCGCCAGGGCCGCCCATCAGTCCAGATGCGCCAGAGCCGCCCGTCAGTCCAGACACGCCAGAGCTGCCCGTCAGTCCAGAGGCGCCACTCACTCCAGACTCGACCATCAGTCCAGTGGCGTCCTCTAGTCCGGGGTCGGCGGTGAGGGTTCCCGCTCCAGAGGCATTATTAAAGTGGGCCGAGCCAGAAGTGGAGCGGGGTCCACGTCCACGTCCCTCACCAGAACCGCCACCGCGGAGTAATGCCCACCCAGACCCTTCCCTATAGGTTCAGGTTTTGCGGCCAGAGTCCGCACCTTTGGGGGGGGGGGGGGTACTGTCACGCCCTAAACGTAGATTGCTTTGTATGTTTCTATTTTTTGTTTGGTCAGGGTGTGATGTGGGTGGGCATTCTATGTTTGTATGTCTAGGTTTTGTATTTCTATGTTTTGGCCTGGTATGGTTTCCAATCAGAGGCAGCTGTCTATCGTTGTCTCTGATTGAGAACCATACTTAGGTAGCCTGTTTTCCCACTGTTAGTTGTGGGTGGTTGTTTTCTGTTTTGTGTTTTTTCACCTTGCAGGACTGTTTCGTGTCGTTCACTCTCTTTGTTGTTTTTGTCATTTAGTGTTCAGTTTGTTTATTAAAATTAACATGGACACTTACCACGCTGCATTTTGGTCCGATCCTTCCTATTCCTCATCCGACGAAGACGACGATCGTTACACATGCAGAGAAAGGAATCCAAAAATCTACACCTAAACTTTGTTTCAACAAGTCAAAATACATTTATATGTATTTCTCAGGTATCCTAAAATGTTATTAAACTATAATATTTCAAACGGAAAGAATTATGTTCAATAGGAAAGCAATATTATTAGGTGCGCGTTGTCTTCATGGTGTGCTCAAACACGGATTTCCAAACTGGTGTCGTTGTAATAAAACTCATATTTCTTACTCGTTATTAAAGTTACAAGCCTGAAACCTTGAACAAAGACTGTTGACACCTAGTGGAAGTCATAGGAATTGCAATCTGGGAGCTGGAATTGGATATGCCCCTATGCTTTCCATTGTAAGAGCATGGGCTCTCAAAAGAAATTATGGTTGGTTTTTCTTTGGATTTTCTCCTACCATATCTATTGTGTGTTAGTCTTATACATTATTGTAACATTTCTATAACCGTCAAAGTGTTTTCTATCCAATGGTAGCAATTATATGCATATCCTGGCTTCTGGGCCTGAGTAACAGGCAGTTTACCTCGAGCACATCAGTCAGGCAGAAATTCAGAAAAAAAGGACCCTCGCCCTAAGAAGCCAGTGTAGAGATTCAGAAAAGAATCAGAAAAAAGGACCCTATCTCTAAACCAGGAAGCCAGAGTAGAGAGGCTAGCATTGGAGTAATATGATCAAATTGTTTGGGATCTAGTCAAGATTCTAGCAGCCGTGTTTAGCACTAACTTAAGTGTATTTTGTGCTGTATCCGGGTAGCCATAAGGTAGAGCATTGCAGTAGTCTAATCTAGAAGTGACAAAAGCATGGATTCATTTTTCTGCATCATTTTTGGTAAGAAAGTTTCAGACTTTTGCAATGTTACTTAGATGGAAAAAGACTGCCCTTGAAACAGTCTTGATACGTCAGAGACAAGATTAGCGCAGAGGTCTTTCACGGTTTTATTTGAGATGACTGTACAACCATCAAGACTAATTGTCAGATCCAGCAGAAGATCTCTTTCTTTCTTGGGACCTAGAACTAGCTTCTCTATTTTGTCCGAGTTTAAAAGTAAAACATTTACCGCCATCTACTTCCTTCTGTCTGAAATACAGGCTTCCAGGAAGGGCAATTTTGGGCTTCACCATGTTTCATTGAAATGTACAGCTGTGTATTGTCCTCAGAACAGTGAAAGATAACATTATGTTTCCGAACGACATCACCAAGAGGTAAAAAATATAGTAAAAACAATAGTGGTCCTTAAACGGAACCTTATGGAACACCGAAATGTATTGTTGATTTGTCAGAGGACAAAACATCCACAGTGACAAACTGATATCAGATAAGATCTAAACCAGGCAGGAACTTGTTCTTGTAGACCAATTTGGGTTTCCAATCTCTCCAAAAGAATGTGTTGATCGATGGTCAAAAGCAGCACTATGGTCTAGGAGCATGAGAACAGATGTAGAGCCTTGGTCTGATGCCATTAAAAGGTAATTGACCACCTTTACGAGTGCAGTCTCAGTGCTGTGATGGGGTCTAAAACCCGACTAAAGTGTTTTGTATACATTGTTTGTCTTCAGGAAGACAGTGAGTTGCCGTGCAACAGATTTTTCAGAAACATTTTAGAGGAATGGGATATTCGATATAGGCCGATAGTTTTTATATTTTCTGGGTCAAGGTTTGGCTTTTTCAAGAGAGACTTTATTACTGCCACTTTGAGTCAGTTTGAAACAAATCCGGTGGATAGGGAGCCATTTATTATGTTCAACATACGAGGGCCAAGCACAGGAAGCAGCTCTTTCAGTAGTTTAGTTTGAATAGGGTCCAGTATGCAGCTTGAATGTTTAGAGGCCATGACTATTTGCATCAATGTGTCAAGAGATATAGTATTAAAACACTTGAGTGTCTCCCTTGATCCTAGCAGACTGAGCTTTGGAGAAATACGCAGATTTAAAGAGGAGTCCGTAATTTGCTTTTTAATAATCATGATCTTTTCGTCAAAGAAGTTCATGAATTTATCTCTGCTGAAGTGAAAGCCATCCTTTCTTGGGGAATGCTGCTTTTTAGTTTTAGAAATATTGGATTTCTCTTATTCTCCTCTATTTAGTTGGAGAAATAGGATGTTCGAGCAGCAGTGAGGGCTCTTCGATACTGCACGTTACTGTCTTTCCAAGCCAGTCGGAAGACTGCCAGTTTGCTGTAGCGTCATTTCGGGTCCAATTTTCTGGAAGCTTGCTTCAGTGCTTGGGAATTTTGTGTATACGAGGGAGCTAGTTTCTTATGATAAATGTGTTTAGGGGTGCGACTGCATCTAGGGTATTAGGCAAAGTTACATTTAGTTCCTCAGTTAGGTGGTTAACTTCTAGTTCCTCCCAAACCCGGATCCGGGAGCACCCCCATCAGTAAAAAAGCTGACTAGCATAGCCTAGCATAGCGTCACAAGTAAATACTAGCATCTAAATATCATTAAATCACAAGTCCAAGACACCAGATGAAAGATACACATCTTGTGAATCCAGCCATAATTTCTGATTTTTAAAATGTTTTACAGGGAAGACACAATATGTAAATCTATAAGCTAACCACGTTAGCAAAAGACACAACTTTTTTTTCCCACCATTTTTTTCCTGCATAGGTAGCTATCACAATTTCGACCAAATAAAGATATAAATAGCCACTAACCAAGAAACAACTTCATCAGATGACAGTCTGATAACATATTTATTGTATAGCATATGTTTTGTTAGAAAAATGTGCATATTTCAGGTATAAATCATAGTTTACCATTGCAGCCACCATCACAACTCTCACCAAAGCAACTAGAATAACTACAGAGACCAACGTGAATTACCTAAATACTCATCATAAAACATTTCTGAAAAATACACAGCGTACAGCAAATGAAAGACAAAGATCTTGTGAATCCAGCCAATATTTCAGATTTTTTAAGTGTTTTACAGCGAAAACACAATATAGCATTATATTAGCTTACTACAATAGCCAACCACACAACAGCATTGATTCAGGCCAACAATAGCGATAACGAATAAACCAGCAAAAGATATTAATTTTTTCACTAACCTTCTCAAACTTCTTCAGATGACAGTCCTATAACATCATATTACACAATACATATAGAGTTTGTTCGAAAATGTGCATATTTAGCGGCACAAATCGTGGTTATACAATGAGAATAGTAGCCAAGCTGCCAACAAAATGTCGGGAGAAATCTTGGGAGAGGCACCTAATCTAATCAGTAACTAATCCTAAACTTGACTAAAAAATACAGGTTGGACAGCAAATGAAAGATACATTAGTTCTTAATGCAATCGCTGTGTTTGGTTTTTGAAAATTAACGTTACTACGACATACAGCGTGCGTTAAAGCGAGACCGCACCGAAATTAATGGCGGAATATGAGTTTTACATTTTTCAACAGAACAACGAATTAACATCATAAATAGTTCTTACTTTTTGATGAGCTCCCATCAGAATCTTGGGCAAGTTGTCCTTTTTCCAAAAGAATCGTTGCTCGGTTGTAGATTGTCGCCTTCAACGTTGGAATTAGCAGTAAACATTAGCCATGTGGGCCAGACGTCCCTAGAACGCAGCACAAATAAATACCCGAAAATCGCAATATACTGATATAAACTGATATAACTCGGTTTAAAATAACAACATTATGATGTCTTTAACACCTATATCGAATAAAAACAGAGCCGGATATATCTAAGGGCTATAACGGGAGCTTTCTAGAACGACATCCTGAGGTCCTTTTTGCGTCATGGCGAAGAGAAGAAAGGGAGAACCCCACGTTGCCAGCCCATTTATAAGGCCTCAGATCTGCCTAGCAACTCCATTTCAATTCTCACTATTTGCTGACATCCAGGGGAAGGCTTATGCAGTGCATCTCAACCAATAGAAGACAGGCAAATTAATAAACCGACCTCAGAACAGCCTGCAGATTTCAGATTTCTCACTTCCTCATAGGAAAATTGCTCCAACTCGAGTTCTGTTTTACTCACAGATATAATTCAAACGGTTTTAGAAACTAGAGAGTGTTTTCTATCCAATAGTAATAATAATATGCATATTGTACGAGCAAGAATTGAGTACGAGGCAGTTTAATTTGGGAACGAAATTATTACAAAGTGCAAACAGCACCCCCTATTGAGAAAAGGTTTTAATGAACGTTTGATTTTTATAGTATTTTATTTGAATTTGGCTCTCTGCATTTTCCCTGGCTATTGGCCAGGTGGGACGATTGCGTCCCACCTACCCCAGAGAGGTTAACCCTGTTCTGAACACCTCCAAAACAAAGGTCATGTGGCTTGGTAAGAAGAATGCCCCTCTATCCACAGGTGTGATTACTACCTCTGAAGGTTTAGAGCTTGAGGTAGTCACCTGATACAAGTACTTGTGAATATGGCTAGATGGTACACTGCCCTTCTCTCAGCACATATCTAAGCTGCAGGCTAAAGTTAAAGACTAGACTAAATCTAGGTTTCCTCTATCGTAATTTCTCCTTTTTCACCCAGCTGCCAAACTAACCCTGATTCAGATGACCATACTGCCCATGTTAGATTACGGAGACGTAATTTATAGATCGGCAGGTGAGGTTGCTCTCGAGCAGCTAGATGTTCTTTACTATTCAGCCATCAGATTTGCCACCAATGATCCTTATAGGAAACATCACTGCTTCTCTATACTCTTCTGTAAACTGGTCATCTCTGTATACTCGTCGCAAGACCCACTGGATGATGCTAATTTTTAAAACCCTCTAAGGCCTCACTCCCCACTATCTGAGATATTTACTGTAGCCATCATCCTCCACATAGAACACCCGTTCTGCCAGTCACATTCGATCCGCCCCAGGTTCCATGTACAACAAGACAGGCAGAGCGGAAGAGAGAAAAATAACACAGAACAGTTTAATTACCTCTGGTTATGGACACTTTTGCCAGCAATAAAGTTTTCACGGCCTGTTCCTCGGACAGTGAGCATACATCTGGCAATATTTACATTTTCGACCGCTTGAACAGCTCGCACTCTGAAAGTAAAGAAAATAGCTTATTTTTTGTGGATTTGAAAACGATAACTGAGATATGACCGTTCAATCTAAAGCAGCAGATGTCATTTTCAGGATACGTCAATACAGCACAGAAAGCTTAACACCAGACTGGTATTGGGGTTGTTCATTAGGTGATGGGAAATATGCAATATGCATACAAAATAATATACTTACCTTCCTTGAAAATCCATCTATACCGCCAAAGATGACAATGTTGTATCTTGAAAAAAGCATTGGAATTAAAAGTGAAATGTTTAAAACTTCTTTGGGATTGGTGTCCCTTCCACGGGATGGTTGAACTAATGTAGGCTAATGCGATTAGCATGAGGTTGTAAGTAACAAGAAAATTTCCCAGGACATAGACATATCTGATATTGGCAGAAAGCTTAAATTCTTGTTAACCTGTTAGTGTGTAGGGGGCGCTATTTTCACTTTGGGAAAAAATCGTGCCCAATTTAAACAGCCTCGTACTCTATTCTAGATCGTACAATATGCATATTATTATTACTATTGGATAGAAAACACTCTCAAGTTTCTAAAATCGTTTGAATTATATCTGTGAGTAAAACAGAACTCATTTTGCAGCAAACTTCCGGTCAGGAAGTGAAAAATCTGAAATCGAGGCTCTGTTCCAGGGCCTTCCTATTCATTTGCTTGAAATCTATGGATATACATGCACTTCATACGCCTTCCACTAGATGTCAACAGGCAGTGGGAGGTGGAATGGGGTGTCTAGCTTGATCTGAGGTCGAACAAGAGCTCTTGGAATGACGAGACCCCAAATTTCCTTTGTCCAGCAAGGCGCGGGAAGGAACCCTGGATTGCCTTCTGAAAAGCTTTCGGTATAGACGGCTAATATCTCCGGCTTTGATTTTATTTGATACATGTGATAATATCATCGTAAAGTATGTTTTTTCAATATAGTTTTATCAGATTATTGAACGTTTATCGGGAGTTTTGGCATTTTCCGTTCTCTGCGTTTGGTGAAGATGGACAACTTCGCGCCACTTGGCTAGCTTTGGTTGCTAATTCGACAGGCGAAGAGGACATTCTAAAACCAAACAACGATTTATTCTGGACAAAGGACTCCTTGTACAAGATTCTGATGGAAGCTCAGCAAAAGTAGGAACCATTTATAATGTAATTTCTGTGGAAAATGTTTAGTACTATTTTCTGCCCTCATTGCAGGCGCTGTCTCGCTATAACGTAAGCTGTATGTCGTACTAAAGTTATTTTTAGAATTCTAACACGGCGATTGCATTAAGAACTAGTGTATCTTTCATTTGCTGTACAACATGTATTTTTTAGTAAAGTTTATGATGAGTTCTTTGATTAGATTAGGTGAGTGTCAGAAATATATCCGGATAATTTTGTGCAGTTTGGCTACGTATTCACATTGTAAAACCACGATTTGTACCGCTAAATATGCACATTTTCGAACAAAACATATATGTATTGTGTAACATGATGTTATAGGACTGTCATCTGATGAAGTTTGTCAAGGTTAGTGAATAATTTTATATCTTTTGCTGGTTTTTTGCGATCGCTACCTTTGCGGTGAATGAATGCGGTTGTGTGGTTGGCTATTGTGGTACGCTAATATAATGCTATATTGTGTTTTCGCTGTAAAACACTTAAAAAATCTGAAATATTGGCTGGATTCACAAGATGTTTATCTTTCATTTGCTGTACACCATGTATTTTTCATAAATGTTTTATGATGAGTATTTAGTTATTTCACGTTGCTCTCTGTAATTGTTCTAGCTGCTTTGGTGATATTTGTGATTGTAGCTGCAATGTAAAACTATGATTTATACCTGAAATATGCACATTTTTCGAACAAAACATAGATTTATTGTATAACATGTTATAAGAATGTCATCTGATGAAGTTGTCTCTTGGTTAGTGACTAATTCTATCTCTATTTGGGGGTTTTGTGCAAGCTACCTGTGCTGTGAAAGAAATGTCTGTGCTTTTTTGTATTTGGTGGTGAGCTAACATAAATATACGTGGTGTTTTCGCTGTAAAACATTTAAAAAATCGGACATGTTGGCTGGATTCACAAGATGTTTATCTTTCATTTGCTGTATTGGATTTGTTAATGTGTGAAAGTTAAATATTTCTAAAAAATATTTTTTGAATTTCGCGCGCTGCCTTTTCAGTGGAATGTGGGGGGGGTTCCGCTAGCGGAACCCCGGGGCTAGACAGGTTAATCTAACTCGACTGTCCGATTTACAGTAGCTATTACAGTGAAATAATACCATGCTATTGTTTAGGAGAGTGCACACTTTTGAACATGAAAAGTTATTAATTAACAAATTAGGCACATTTGGGTAGTCTTGACACAACATTTTTAACAGAAATGCAGTGGTTCATTGGATCAGTTAAAACGTTGCAAATACACTGATGCTATCTAATGGCCAAAATCTAAATTTCACCTGGGCTGGAATAATATATGCCTTTCTCTTGCATTTCAAACATGATGCTACAAAAAAATACAAAATAACGTTTTTTTCTTTCTTTGTATTATCATTTACCAGATCTATTGTGTTATATTCTACTACATTCCTTTCAAATGTCCATAAACTTCAAAGTGTTTCCTTTCAAATGGTACCAAGACTATGCATGTCCTTGCTTCAGGGCCTGAGCTACAGGCAGTTAGATTTGGGTATGTAATTTTAGGCTATTTTTTTTAAGGGGCTAATCCTTAATCCTTAAAAACCTCTTGAGAGTATAGGGGGTGCTGTTTCGACTTTGTGAAAATTGATCTCCAAATTAAACTGCCTCGTACTCAATTCTTGCTCGTACAATATGCATATTATTATTACTATTGGATAGAAAACACTCTCTAGTTTCTAAAACCGTTTGAATTATGTCTCTGAGTGAAACAGAACTCATTCTGCAGCACTTTTCCTGCCAGGGAGTGAGATTTTATAAGTCCCTGTGAACGCTGTGGGGCTACAAACACTGCCTACGCCTTCCTCTAGATGTCAGTAAGTGGTGACAATTTGAATGGAGTCGATTTTGCAATCTGGGACCTTATATTAGACCCTGGAGCGGAAGTACCTTTCTTTTCAGCCTTGCGCTCGACGCAGAATGGACGTCGGACTGGCCTCCTTCCAAGCTTTGGTTTAGCCAGTTCTATACCCCCGGTCATGTTTTTATTCGTTATAGGTGTTAAAGACATCATAAACCGATTTATAGCAATTTATATCAGTTTATTG
The DNA here is from genome assembly GCF_016432855.1 of Salvelinus namaycush. NCBI lineage: Eukaryota > Metazoa > Chordata > Actinopteri > Salmoniformes > Salmonidae > Salvelinus > Salvelinus namaycush. The sequence goes on from NC_052325.1 coordinate 8,660,600, forward strand.
CGATTTTCTGGCATTTCTTTGTGACGCACTTTCAAGAGTTGGACACTTTTCCGGTACATGCCGAACGTTAGTGGCCATTTCGACAGGACAAGAGGACATCTTTCGACCAAAAGACGATTGTTCTGGACAAAGGACACCTTTCCCAAGATTCTGATGCGAGTTCATCTAAAAGTAAGAACTATTTATGCTGATAAATCGTTGTTCTGTTGAAAAATGTTAAATGCATAAGCGGCCATTAATTTTTGGGTAGCTTCGCTTTAGCGCACCCTGTATTGCGCAGTAAGGTTAATTTTAAAAATGTAATTCAGCGATTGCATTAAGAACTAATTTGTCTTTCAATTGCTGTCCAACCTGTATTTTTTTAGTCAAGTTTATGAATAGTTTTCAATAAAAATAGGTGTCTTTCCAAGATGGCGCCGGACAGATTGCTTGAGTAGTTGGACACTATTTTCATTTTATAAGTACGATTTGTGCAGCTAAATATGCACATTTTCGAACAAACTCTATATGGATTGTGTAATATGATGTTACAGGACTGTCATCTGAAGAATTCTGAGAAGGTTAGTGAAAAAATTAATATATTTTGGTGGTGATAACGTTATCGCTCTTTTTGCCTTGAATCAATGCTGGGGTGATGTTAGCTCATGTGGTATGCTAATATAACGATATATTGTGTTTTCGCTGTAAAACACTTAGAAAATCTGAAATATTGTCTGGAATCACAAGATCTGTGTCTTTCAATTGCTGTACGCTGTGTATTTTTAAGAAATGTTTTATGATGAGTAATTAGGTATTTGACGTTGGTGTCTGTAAATATTATGGCTGCTTTCGGTGCAATTTCTGATTGTAGCTGCAATGGTAAACTATGATTTATACCTGAAATATGCACATTTTTCTAACAAAACATATGCTATACAATAAATATGTTATCTGATGAAGTTGTTTCTTGGTTAGTGACTATTTATATCTTTATTTGGTCGAATTTGTGATAGCTACCTATGCAGTAAAAAAATGGTGGAGAAAAAAAAGTTGGGTCTTTTGCTATCGTGGTTAGCTAATAGAAATACATATTGTGTCTTCCCTGTAAAACATTTTAAAAATCAGAAATGATGGCTGGATTCACAAGATGTGTATCTTTCATCTGGTGTCTTGGACTTGTGATTTCATGATATTTAGATGCTAGTATTTACTTGTGGCGCTATGCTAGGCTATGCTAGTCAGCTTTTTTACTGATGAGGGTGCTCCCGGATCCAGGATGAGTACCAAGTAAAAGTTAACTTCTTAAATGTTAATTCCCCAATTTAGGGGACTTTCATTTTCATTTAGATTCTGTGTTTAATAGCCATATGTATAGGAGTAATTGCAGGGTACAGTGAAAATCTCAGGCTCTGACCTTGAACATGCAGGACTAAGTGAAATAAAATAGTGAAAATGGTAATACATTCTTTTGGGGGGGAAATAGCATTATAAATACTTGTCCATTGGGGTGGAGGCAGAGTAAAAACTGCTAATGTTGTGGGGGGGAATGACCATAGGGGGAGCAGCATGACCATTGAACGGGTGTGGGGACCAAGGTAAATAAAAAGAACAAAAAAATAGAATAAACATATTAACTGCAACAGTGATGAATGTCGTTGGGGTGGGGGCGGAGTAAAAGGCAGTTGGGGGGGAGGAGGAGCAGGTAGCTGACTAGCGGTGGCTATTCAGCAGCCTGATATTCTAAGGGTAGAAACTATCGGAGAGTCTTCCAGTTTTTGCCATGATGCTCCTGTGTTGCGTCTGAGTGTTTGAAGCAGGGAGAACAGGGCTTGGGTGGCTGAGGTCCCTGATGATCTTCTTGGCCTCCCTGCAGATTTGGTTTTGTAGGGTTTCTGTAGGGTTTCTGCAGACAACGTTCACCCAATGGTGCGTTTGGCTGCACGTATCACCCTCTGAAGCTCCTTGCGGTCCGCGGCAGTGGAGTTGCAGTACCAGGCTGTGATGCAGCCGACAGTATGCTCTCGATGGTTGTTACGAATGCCTTTGGCCCGACAGTCTAGGGGGGGTGGTAATGGGACCCGTAACATAACTCATGCAAAGTGTAATAGTGACAAAGTAACGGTGAGAACGAAATAACCACGACAACTTAAATTTACCGTCAAACTCAGGGTTTATTAACAAACACACGGTAATGGGGGTGGCAGGAAAAGGGGCTGAGCTGGACCCAAGGAAAGAAACAAATATCCCAAAACACCCCTAAGCTAGACTAGCCTATTTAAACAACAGCTAACTAACTAACCAAAAATACAGTGGGTGGTCCGCCCAGTTCTAACTAGTGTATTTAACAAAGTTTACCTACGGGTAGTGTATGCCCATGGGCGTCTTATCTTGGTTACCCCCTTTTCCCACCATCAAACAAACACTCACACACCATAACCAAAACAATACTCACAGGTGGGGACAAAGTGACATGTATCCTAAACCACACAAGAGGTCTACAAACATATGGCATGTACAGAGAGATTGCTCTAGAGAGAACCACTGACAGGGTTTTTAAAGCAAGGGAAAGGGACTGTGATTGGCTAGGAGAAAAGGAGCAGGTGTCTTCTGATTAGCGACTGATTGATGACTGATTGGGGAATGATGATGGTCACCTGTGAGTAGGGGAGAAGGAGAGAAAAGAAATACACACAGGATACACACAGAATACTTGTATCTGTAACACTCCCACCCTTAAGAGAGCAACCCTAGGGGGGATTGCGAACACAGTATTTACAAAACATACAAAAATAATTATTCTCACACATGAGACAAAGCATCTGCCAACACATTTTCAGAACCTTTTTTATGCCGTATCTCCAAATTATAATTTTGCACAATAAGGGCCCAACGCATTAGGCGCTGGTTCTGATTGTACATCCGGTGGAGAAACACTAAGGGGTTATGATCAGTATATACAATCACTGGTAGGGCACTGGAACAAATATATACTTCAAAGTGTTGTAGAGATAACAACAAAGCAGGAGCTTCTTGTTCAATAGCTGCATAATTTGTTTGACATTTGTTAAACTTTCGAGAAAAATAACAAACGGGATGATCCCCTCCACTCTTGTCCTGCTGCAGTAGAACAGCACCAGCACCTCTGGCACTAGCATCTACCTCAAGTTTAAACGGTGGCTCAAAATCCGGAGCAGCAAGTACAGGGGTATTACACAAGAGTGCTTTAGCAGATTCAAAAGCTCTTTTACAATCAGGGGACCACACAAATGATCTAGCCGGACTGAGCAAATCGGTCAATGGAGCAACTACCGCAGAGAAGTTCTTACAGAAACTACGGTAGTAGCCAACCATCCCCAAAAAGCAGCGTAGCTCTCATCTGGTGGTAGGTGTGGGAAATGCAGTTATAGCCAAGACCTTGGCATCAACAGGGCGCACCTGTCCATGGCCGACCTCCTTGCCGAGATAGGTAACAGTAGCCTTCCCAAACTCGCAATTTGCCAAGTTCAGGGTTAGCGAAGCAGCTGCCAACCGTTCACATACTACCCTTAGAGAGTCAACATGATTTGACCACTCAGACGAATAAATCACCAGATCATCAAGATAAGCACTACAATTGGGAACTCCAGCTAATACGGAGTTAACCAGTCGTTGGAAAGTGGCTGGTGCATTTCGCATCCCAAAAGCCATGACTGAGTACTGTAGGAAGTTGTCTGGGGTCACAAAGGCAGAAATCTCAGAAGCACGTGAGGTTAACGGAACCTGCCAGTAACCTTTTAAGAGATCCAACTTAGTTACATACTTAGCAGCACCAATAGTGTCGATACAGTCGTCCAGTCTGGGTAACGGGAACGAATCTGGCATTGTGACAGAATTAACCTTTCGATAATCCGTACATAACCTGGACGTACCATCAGGTTTAGGAACCAGAATGCAAGGAGAACTCCAAGGGCTTGAACTTGGCATAGCCAGGTCATTCTCCAACAAATATCTCACCTCATCCCTCATTATCTTCCTCTTGGAAGCGTTGATACGATATGGGTGTTGCTTGATAGGTGTAGCATTTCCAACATTAATGTCATGTTCCAACACGTTTATGCGAGTAGGAACGTCATTAAAGAGACATGGAAAACTGTGTAGTAGCCTCACAATATCGTCGGCCTGTCCGTCCGTTAAATGAACCAGACCTGACTAGATAGACAGCAGCATTTCAGAGTTGGGCAATCTAATGCACTGCTGCTGAGTATTGCGCAACTCTAATCCATCTCCATCATCAATAGGACAGTCCACTATCATAGCAGTAGAAGCAGAAGAGACAGCAGTACCTTCTGCTGTTTTTGAACTATCTACTTGTGTGATGGGTCGGGTGTGGTATGCTTTCAACATGTTAATGTGGCACACACGAGATTGGCATTTTCTATCAGGAGTTTGCAGCACATAGTCAGTTTCACTTAATTTCTTCTCAATGAAATAAGGACCAGAGAAACGAGCTGACAGTGAAGATCCTGGAACAGGCAATAACACCAGTACTTGGTCACCTGGCTGTAGTGGACGAGAAACAGCCTGGTTATCATAGTGTCTTTTCATGCACCTTTGTGAGGAAGACAGAGCTTCCTTTGCAAGAGCACAGGCTTGGTGTAGGCGCTCACGAAAGCGACTAACGTAGTCCAACACATTCTCATCTCCTGTACACAACTCTTGGGACAAAAACTGTTCTTTAAGGACTTTCATTGGTCCCCTCACTGTGTGACCAAACACTAGTTCAGCCGGGCTGAAACCTAGGGACTCCTGCACTGTTTCACGAGCAGCAAACAAAACTAGAGGAACTCCCTCATCCCAATCTTTCTCAGATTCCAAACAATATTTACGTAGCATAGACTTCAATGTCTGATGCCATCTTTCAAGCGCACCCTGAGCGCACCCTTAAAACTGTGCCGGCTCCACGCACCAGGTCTCCAGTGTGCCTCCACAGCCCTGTACGTCCTGTGCCAGCTCTCCGCACTCGCCTTGAGGAGCTTGTCATTTGTCCGGTACCATGTGTGCCGGCTCTACGCACCAAGTCTCCAGTGCGCCTCCATAGTCCGGTATATCCTGTGCCTGCTCCACGCACTCGCCCTGAAGAGCGTGTCACCAGTCCTGTGCAACCTGTGCCGGCCCCACGCATCAGGCCGCCAGTGCACCTCCCCAGTCCGGTACATCCTGTGCCTGCTCCCCGCACTCGTCCTGAAGAACGTGTCACCAGTCCGGTGCAACCTGTGCCGGCTCCACGGATCAGGCCTCCAGTGCGCCTCCCCAGTCCGGTACGTCCTGTGCCTGCTCCTCGCACGCGCCCTGAAGTGCATGTCACCAGTCCAGAGCTTCCGGCGACGGTCCCCAGTCCAGAGCTTCCGGCGACGGTCCCCAGTCCAGAGCTTCCGGCGACGGTCCCCAGTCCTGAGCTTCCGGCGACGGTCCCCAGTCCGGAGCTTCCGGCGACGGTCCCCAGTCCGGAGCTTCCGCCGATGGTCCACAGTCCAGAACCTCCTACGACGGTCCACAGTCCGGAACCTCCTACGACGGTCCACGGTCCGGAACCTCCTATGACGGTCCACGGTCCGGAACCTCCTACGACGGTCCACGGTCCGGAACCTCCAGCCGACGGTCCACGGTCCAGAACCTCCAGCGACTGTCATAAGTATTTGGACAACTTGACTTGTAGAGTAGGTAGTAACCATTTAACTGTAATGTTCAGTGAAATTACGTATTTAAATATAGGTTCCCTGCTCTAATGAGTGACTGCAAACTACACCTTGGTTTTGGTAGACAAGTCACTGCCAACAAATGTGAATAATAGCATTTTCAGGAAAAAAATATGATTTCCTTCAAAATTACTACAACAGTGTGACTGTTTTGGAATAAAATTTTCAATATATTTATTTTAACATCCTCTGTGTTGTGTGCTTATTGTTTAACCATTGATATGTTCTAGGTCATTTTAATACCAGAAGGAACAACAGGTACTGCTGGAATGTCTACCAAAGGCATCTCCATCTTTTTTTGTGAGAAATTACACTGCTCACTCAAAATATTTATAACGTATTAAGGACATATGAATAATCCTCACTTCAGATTAGGAACTGCAAAATGACTTCACTAATGATTGGTAAATGGTTTATAGTTCTTTTGAACATTGCAAGTGTTGAACTTCTATTTGCTATTTATGGCCTGTAGGCCAAATTGACCTGAGCTCATACAACTAGTTTTTGAGTAAAAAAAAGCATCATGTATGGATTATTTTGACTGTAAAAAATATTCAGATGAAACATATTGTGCTATTTATCACATACTACTTTCTCCTCTATTGCATCTTCACTATCAGTTTCCTGGCCTCTCTCCTCCTCATGATCAAAGATATGACATACATACAGTATATCGTTTGGCCAGTGTGCTGCCACAGACTGAAGTGTGAGCAAGGCCTCAAAAAAGCTTTATATACCAGAGCTGCGAGAAAAGTTCTATATATTATTGAAACAATGTTGGGATTGTTTGTGAGAATGCCAACATGTGAGGTTCACGTGGGGAAAAGCTTCTGTTGTGGAAAAGTTAATGTGGGGGTTGCCGTGGAAGCCAAGAAGGGGAGTGAGGTGTGTGTGTGTGTGTGGGGGGGGGGGTCTGGGAGAGGAAGTGTGTCCATCTGATGAATGGGCATGTGCCTGAACTCACCACATGTGTAAATAAAACACCCAAAATGTAATGAACATTTATCAACCTTTATTTTGTGTGTCCAAAGTCATGGAACCTTATGACAATCAGATTAAATTAACTACATTTTTCAGAGAGAACCAATTTGACCAGAACACAGCAGGAGGGTTAAGTCATAAATAAAGGACCCATCTTAAAGACTACAATGGCCCTTTCAAAAAGGAGGGTGTGAGGCCTCTGGAGTTGTTTTTAAATGTAATTAAACATTTTTGATTGACTGAGACATTCCGTGGACATTCCATCCTCAGACATCCTAGGATGCTCGCCCCCCCTGAGAAGTCTTTTTCAGGTTAAAGGTTAGACATTTTATTTGCTCCCAAGTGGCGCAGCTGTCTAAGGCACTGCATCTCAGTGCAAGTCCCTGGTTCAAATCCAGGCTGTATCACATCCGGTAGTGATTGGGAGTCCCATAGGGCGGCGCACAATTGGCCCAGTGTCGTCCGGTGTAGGCCGTCATTGTAAATAAGAGTTTGTTCTTAACTGACTTTCCTAATTAAATAAAGGTTAAATAAAATAATTGTAAAAATGTAAAAGGCAGGTTTAAAACAGTTGATTCAAAGACACTAGGGGTTCCCCATTGTGTACATATAGTTCCCTTGTGTGTAAGGGACCCCTAGATGACTAACCTGTTGACCACTAAAATATGGATCGCCGAGAACTCTTTATAAATGTTTAAAGATTTAACAGGTTTAAAAATAACAGTTGTTTCAGAGAAACACCACACACGCTCACGAACACACCCCAACGAACCAATTTCTCTTGTGTAGAGAGAGAGAGAGGTACACAGATCAGAGAGACAGACAGACAGAGACAGAGATTTCATTAAAGGTAAATTACATTTTCTCTTTTTATATTTTCTGCATTATTGAACTATACCACTTATGTTTTTTTACTAAACCTTAAATATTATTAATAAACAATACTACACTTTAATACCCAATAAATGTTTAAATGTATCATTATTTATTGTATGAATGACTGTTAATTATTATTTTCTTAGAAAATAAGGCTTTTGCTCCTTGATCAGGGTTTCTCTCTCTCTCTCTGCTTGTAACACCCATAGCTTGTAACCTGACGCCAACCATGCAGCCTGGCCTCAGACACACACAAACACACATCCCAACGAATCATTGTGTCTTGTGCAGAGAGAGAGAGAGAGAGAGAGCTGTCATTCATTTATTAAGGTAAATACTATTTTATTTTCAAATATTTTTATTTTCTTCTAAATCTTTAGTAAAGAAATGCATACATATTACAATTATGAAGAAGTTCCCTGTACAATATTAAACTGTAACACTAATGTTTTTTTACAGAACCTTTATATGAATCATACATGTTATTATTACACAATACCACACGTTGCTGCACAATACATGTTTATATGTATAATCATTTTTTGTAGGAAAGATTGTTTATTATTATTTTCTTAGAGAAAAAGATGAATCAGCATTTTCCTCTTTTTCAGGACCTATTGTAACCCGACACCCCCATCAGTCTCCAAATCCCGTCTTCAAGCTGTGAGGGCCTCAGACATTGCCTCTTCCACTCTGACTCTCCATGGCCTTCCAGGTTCTGTATGTTTCCTTTTGATGACAGATCAACTTTCTTGCCATGAAGCCCAAGTTCTGTCTTTAGGACAGAAAGGACCATCTTCGTATGTGTTCACGATGGTGGACAAACTGTTGTACTTGTTTCATCATATCAACCACCTTAAATAAAAAACAAATAAGTAGAAAATAAAAATAACAAATAAGTAACTTCACTGCGCTACGGATCCCTTTTACGGAATCACTTTCCTAAACAACCGCTAGAATTGCAGGGCGCCAAATGCATAAATATTACAAAAAATATTTATAATCATGCAATCACAAGTGAAATATACCAAAACACAGCTTAGCTTGTTGTTAATCCACCTATCGTGTCAGATTTTGAAAATATGCTTTACAGCGAAAGAAATTTAAGCTTTTGTGAGTGTATCAATCAATGTTACAACAGCTAGCCCCAAATTAGCATGGTCACGAAAGTCAGAAAAGCAATCAAATTTATCGCTTACCTTTGATAATCTTCGGATGTTTGCACTCACGAGACTCCCAGTTACACAATAGATGTTATTTTTGTTCGATAAATATTACTTTTATAACAAAAAAACGCCATTTGGGTACACGTTATGTTGAGAAAGGATCTGAGGATCTGAGGACACATGCCAAATATTTTCAGTCTCCTGAGGGGAAATAGGCTTTGTCGTGCCCTCTCAACTTCTTTGGGATAGGTGGGAAGGTAGCGTCCCACCTGGCCAACATCCGGTGAAATGGCAGAGCGCCAAATTCAAAGTAAATTACTATAAATATTAAACTTTCATGAAATCACAAGTGCAATATATCAAAATAAAGCTTAACTTGTTGATATTCCAGCCAAGGTGTCCGATTTCAAAAAGGCTTTATGGCGAAAGCAAACCATGTGATTATCTGAGGACAGCGTCCAGCACACAAATGCATAACAAATAATTTTCAACCAGGGAGTTGCGACACGAAAGTCAGAAATAGCGATATAATATATGTCTTACCTTTGAAGATCTTCTTCTGTTGGCACTCCAAAAGGTCTGTTACATTACAAATGGTCCTTTTGTTTGATAAATTCCTTCTTTATATCCATAAAATCTCAGTTTAGCTGGCGCGCTTCAGTCAATAATTCACTCGGTTTCCCTCCGTCAAAATGCATACAAAATGAATCCCAAACGTTACCAATAAACTTATCCAAACTCAAATCCAAAAGTCAATCAACGTTTATAATCAATCCTTAGGTACCCTAATACGCAAGTAAACAATAAAATTTAAGACGGAGAATCGTTATTGTCTTTACCGGAGATAAACAAAAATAATTTTCTAAGCCACTTAGAAAAACTACAACTTCTCCCTCATTTTTCCAAAAACCAGCCTGAAACTCTTTCTAAAGACTGTTGACATCGAGTGGAAGCCCTAGGAACTGCAATCGGGGACGATTTCGCCCTATTATAACCATTTGATGGTTTGTCCTCTGGGTTTTGCCTGCCATTTCAGTTCTGTTATACTCACAGACATTATTTTAACAGTTTTTTAACAGTGTTTTCTATCTAATTTTGTACCAATTATATGCATATCCTAGCTTCTGGGCCTGAGTAGCAGGCAGTTTACTTTGGACACGCTTTTCATCCGGACGTCAAAATACCGCCCCCTATCCCAAAGAAGTTAACGACTGCCTTGGTGTGTTTGGACCATGATAGTTTGTTGGTGATGTGGACATTAAGGAACTTGAAGCTTTCAACCTGCTCCACTACAGCCCAGTCGATGAGAATGGGCTGCCTCATCGTTGTTGGTGATCATGTCTACCACTGTTGTGTCGTCGGCAAATTGAATGATGGTGTTGGAGTCGTTCCTGGCCTTGCAATCATGAGTGCCAAGGGAGAACAGGAAGGGACTGAGCACACACCCCTGAGTGGCCCCCGTATTGAGGATGAGTGTGGCGGATGTGTGGATAGCTAACCTTACCACCTGGGGGTGGCCCGTCAGGAAGTCCAGGATCCAGTTGCAGAGGGAGGTGTTTAGTCCCAGAGTCCTTAGCTAAGTGATGAGCTCTGATGGCACTATGGTGTTGAACACTGAGTGGTAGTCAATGAATAGCATTCTCACAATTGTTTTATTTTTTATGTAACCTTTATTTAACCAGACAAATCAGTTAACTTCTTCTGGCTGCAAGCCCGAGGCCGGCCACAATATGACAACAGCCACTTCAAGTGCAGGGCGCGAAATTCAAAATATATTTTTTAGAAATATTTAACTTTCACACATTAAAACCTGTTATGGCTGCAAGGGGCAGTATTCAGTAGCCAGTTAAATCGTGCCCATTTCAAACAGCCTCGTACTCAATTCTTGCTCGTACAATATGCATATTATTATTACTATTGGATAGAAAACACTCTCTAGTTTCTAAAACCGTTTGAATTATTTCTCTGAGTGAAACAGAAGTCATTCTGCAGCACACTTCCTGACCAGGAAGTGGAATGTCAGAAATCGATGCTCTGTTCAACTTCCTGCCTATACATGGGCATGATACGTAAGAGTCTACATACACTTCATACACCTTCCCCTGGTTGTCAAGAGGCGGTGAGAGAAAAAATGTCGTGTTTATCTTGGTCTGAGGTGGAATTAAACCTCTTTGTTTGACGTGACCGTCCACTTCCTGTTTCTGGAGCGCGCGAAAGAGGACATGGATTTGCCTTCTGTTTTGCTCTCGTTATGGACGACTAACATCTCCGTCTTAGATTTTATTTGATACATGTGACCATATCATCGTAAAGTATGTTTTTTCAATATAGTTTAATCAGATTATTTACATTTTTTCGGGAGTTTTACCGTGTTCCGTTCTCTGACTTTGTTGACGTTGGAGAGATCCGTAGCACTTGGCAAGTGCCCATGCTAAATGAAGAGGGAAATTTGCCGTTCCAGATCCAAACAACGACTGTTCTGGACAAAGGACACCTTGTCCAACATTCTGACGGAAGATCACCAAAAGTAAGAAACATTTTATGATGCTATTTCTAATATCTGTCGTGCATGTGAACTGGTCGTCGGCGCCCAAGTGTTTCTGGCTATTGTGGCTATGCTAATATAACGCTACATTTTGTTTTCGCTGTAAAACATTTAATAAATCGGAAATATTGTCTGGAATCACAAGATGCCTGTCTTTCAATTGCTGTACACTATGTATTTTTCAGAAATGTTTTATGATGAGTAATTAGGTATTTGACGTTGGTGTCTGTAAATATTATGGCTGCTTTCGGTGCAATTTCTGATTGTAGCTGAAATGTAAACTATGATTTATACCTGAAATATGCAAATTTTTCGAACAAAACATATGCTATACAATAAATATGTTATCAGACTGTCATCTGATGAAGTTGTTTCTTGGTTAGTGGCTATTTATATCTTTATTTGGTCGAATTTGTGATAGCTACTGATGGAGTAAAAAACTGATGGAGTAAGAAAAGTGGTGTCTTTTGCTAACGTGGTTAGCTAATAGATTTACATATTTTGTCTTCCCTGTAAAACATTTTAAAAATCGGACATGTTGGCTTGATTCACAAGATGTGTACCTTTCATATGCTGTATTGGACTTGTTAATGTGTGAAAGTTAAATATTTAAAAAATATATATTTTGAATTTCGCGCCCTGCACTTGAGCTGGATGTTGTCATAAGTGTACCGGTGTCGGGCTGCACCCCAAACAGGTTAACAAGTCCAATACATCAAATGAAAGGTACACATCTTGTGAATCCAGCCAACATGTCCGATTTTTAAAATGTTTTACAGCGAAAACAGCACGTATATTTATGTTAGCTCACCACCAAATACAAAAAAGGACAGACATTTTTCACAGCACAGGTAGCATGCACAAAGCCAACCTAACTAACCAAGAACCAACCAAACTAACCAACAAACAACTTCATCAGATGACAGTCTTATAACATGTTATTCAATAAATCTATGTTTTGTTCGAAAAATGTGCATATTTCAGGTATAAATCATAGTTTACATTGCAGCTACAATCAGAAATTGCACCGAAAGCAGACAGAATAATTACAGACACCAACGTCAAATACCTAAATACTCATCATAAAACATTTCTGAAAAATACATAGTGTACAGCAAATGAAAGACAGGCATCTTGTGATTCCAGCCAATATTTCCGATTTCTTAAGTGTTTTACAGCGAAAACACAATATAGCATTATATTAGCTTACCACAATAGCCAGAAACACAAGCCATTCCCCAGTAGCAAAAGTTAGCGATCGTAACAAACCAGCAAAAGATATATAATTTTTGACTAACCTTGATAAGCTTCATCAGATGACAGTCCTATAACATCAGGTTATACATACACTTATGTTTTGTTCGAAAATTTGCATATTTAGAGCTGAAATCAGTGGTTATACATTGTGCTAACGTAGCATCTTTTTCCCACAACGTCCGGATATTTTTCTGACACTTTTTCTGACACACATATTCTGGCCAAATAACTATTCATAAACATAACTAAAAAATACATGTTGTATAGGAAATGATAGATACACTAGTTCTTAATGCAATCGCCGTGTTAGAATTCTAAAAATAACTTCATTACGACATCCAGCTTAGGTATAGCGAGAGAGTACCCAAAAGCTGGGCGCAAACGACTAGCACAACATGTTCGACAGATATATGAAATAGCATCATAAAATGGGTCCTACTTTTGCTGATCTTTCATCAGAATGTTGTACAAGGGGTCCTTTGTTGGGAACAATCGTTGTTTGGATTTAGAACGGCCTTTTTCCCTCTCGATTTAGCAAGCACACTTGCCAAGTGGCGCGAATCTTTCCATCGTCGACAAACAAAGAGAACGGAACACGGCAAAACTCCCGAAAAAAATTCAATAATCTGACTAAACTATATTGAAAAAACATACTTTACGATGATATTGTCACATGTATCAAATAAAATCAAAGCCGGAGATATTAGTCGTCCATAACGACAGCTTATCAGAAGGCAAATCCAGGTCCCTTGACGCGCTCTCCAGAAAACAGGAAACTGGTGACACGTCATACAAAGAGCATTTATTCGAGCCCAGATCAAGTTACACACTCCATTTCTTCTCTCACTCCTTGTTGACATCTAGTGGAAGACGTATGAAGTGCATCTAAACGAATAAATATCAAGGACTTTAATAGGCAGCCCCTAGAAGAGAGCATCGATTTCAGATTTTCCACTTCCTGTCAGGAAGTTTGCTGCAAAAGGAGTTCTGTTTTACTCACAGATATAATTCAAATGGTTTTAGAAACTAGAGAGTGTTTTCTATCCAATAGTAATAATAATATGCATATTGTACGAGCAAGAATTGAGTACGAGGCCGTTTGAAATGGGCACCTTTTATCCGGCTACTCAATACTGCCCCTGCAGCCCAAACAGGTTAAAGGTCCCCAAAGCACACATCCCTGGGTCGCTCTTCTGTCAGTTCGCTGCAGCTAGCGACTGGAACGAGCTGTAAAAACCACTCAAACTGGACCGTTTTATCTCTTTCTCTTCATTCAAAGACTCAATCATGGACACTCTTACTGACAGTGGTGTTGTCATGTGTTGCTGCCATGCTATTTTGTTTTAGGTCTCTCTTCATGTAGTGTTTTGGTGTCAATCTTCTCATCATCTGTGTTTTGTCGTATATTCTCATTTTATTATATTATTTTAATCCCAGCCCCGCAGGAGGCCTTTTGCCTTTTCGTAGGCCGTCATTGTAAATAAGAATTGGTTCTGAACTGACTTGCCTGGTTAAATAAAGGTAAAGAAAATTATGAATAAATATTATAATATATATATTAACAATAATTGCTACAGAACCCACAAATTTACGATCATACAAGACACACATAAAAATATGTTAATGAGCCAGAGACTCTTTTCACACCAACAAACGTTTCCCGACAATGGTGTTAAAATTACAAAATTGTCTAACATTTCCAACATTTTGATGCCAATTACATAAAATAAATTCAATGCATTTTACACTAACAGGTTTCTTTGCCAATGCACCACACAACCAATAAACGAAGCATAGCGACTTCGGGCACTTCAATATCATGGCTTGAATTTTCAACAGCAAAATATAGACTATGGCAATCATGACAAACAGATAATACATCCCTCTCTTCCTTAAAGGCCTACCCAGGATCGAAGGTTTTAAAATCTCAGAATGGCATTAAACGTTTGTGTTTTCTAACGGATGTCTCTATCCATTCATCAAATGTCTGCTGCACACTTTGATTTGATTGCCCATTCAGAGGTCTGTAAGAAAACTCAAAATCAGTCACCAAAGACGTTGGATAAAAGGCAGGAATAATATAGCACAATTCCTGTTAGTAGAGACCTTGAATAGTAGGAATATGAAAATACATAGTTAAAATGTAAAAAGGATAAAAAGCAAGATTCTTGTAAAAAAAAATCTTAACCAGGTGCTTGATATGTCAGTAAAAAGTGGACTAAGAATAGGGTATATTTAGTCATTATATGAAAAATAATGACTGAATTGTTGCCAACATACATTGGTTTAACCACATTTCATGACCAATGGGATTAATGAATCAATATTCAGACTTAAAGTTAACTATAATAGTAATAAAACTGCACTTTGTCATATATTATCTCAAATGTAGTCTGAACATGTGGAAAACATGGTGGAAGGACCTGGATTAATTGAAATGTAAGAAAACCAACACCATCTGAAAACACATGCCTTCAATACATACATATGCAATTCACATCATTTGTTAAATTTGTCATCAGTCCTCATTTAACAATACTTACCTACCTACAGTATAAGAGCCATTGAAGGAGACCTAAAGTAATGTTTGTAATATTGTTGAGATGAGTAAAAATGCTATGCAAATTGCCATTCTAATATGGCATTACCAGCCCTGCCATTCAAACACAAAATCTCATACTGAAGTTCTTTAGACTTCAGACATCAGTCAACGAGATAAGATTTGGAAGGATGGCGTTGCGAAACTACAGAACACATCATGGCATATGTTATTTGGCCAGTGCATAAGAAAGTTGACAGTCGGGCAGTTGGTAAGATGGCATATCTTTATGGTGTTTGCGCTAATGGCATACCATAGGAACATTCCATAGACTTGTACAAATGTCCATCTGAAGTGAATTATGAAATAATTATTCAAGTTGAGGGAGACAGTTACATCATTGGGACACATAATATATGCCAGACATCAACTCTGCAGTATTCTGACCCAATCATATTGTTTGTATAGTTTGTTGTCTCAGGTTCCAGAGGGACCTGTTAGCACTGACCTGCAAGGCTGTAATAATGACACGTATATCACACTACCAATTAAATGTATCAAACAAGAACACACACACACACACACACACACACACACACACACACACACACACACACACACACACACACACACACACACACACACACACACACACACACACACACACACACACACACACACACACACATCTAGTACATTGTGATTTCATATTGCATCAGCAAAACTCAACATGTGTTCTGTGAATGACGTCCAAAACTCTAAGGAATTCTACCAATTAAAGGTGTTGGAAACACACAAATGCTTTCCTCCAGGGCCCAATAAGGCCCCAATACAGCATAAACATTCAACGTGAACCTGAGAGCACCTCTATTGTCATTTGTGTGTGTACAACTTCCATTAGGCCTCAGCCTCAGTACAACCCTCCCCTAAACAAGTCTTCTCTGCACAGGTCAAGAACCCCACCTCTGAATCATGACTCTGTCACAGGTGAGACTTGAACCCCGGGATCCTGAGTGGAAGACCAGCATCTTAACCAATAGTCCAAGAGGAAAGTTACTCTTGGACCGAGGGTGACACTGATGTTGAGGTCGCAGAAAGGGCTGCCTCATCACAAGAGCTTGAGTCAGACTCAACTCTGCTACACATTTTAGTCATTTAGGAGATGGGGGGAGTTGTGGCATTGATTTTTAAACAATTAAGATTTAAGATAAACAATTTTCAATTCAATAGCATATTGGATTTGGCCATTACTACTATAGACCGTAGAAACCCATTGAATAACACATTCATAAATGGCAAAAAAGACAGTCATATAATACATCATTAGGAATAAGACATTGAAGAGTTTGTCCTATATCTAGTACGTACAAGAAACCTCAGGAAATATATAGAGAGATTTTTTTACATTTTTGGGGGTAGGCACAAAACTTCCTCCATACTTCCATTCATTTGTTAAACCGATAACGGTTACATTCAGATGAGTCCCATGACACTTGTGGGGGTAGTAGAGCAAAAGAGAATACGCCATGGTGTACATGAGAATCCTCCCTTCTCACAATAGTTTGTAGCTCAACCGGTTCGGACACTACAAACAGAAGATGGCACATCACAGTACCGACTTCAGACAAGTTGTCATATTATTTGTTGTCATGTTAGTTTTTTAGGCCAAACCGTTCGGACGCTGATTTCACGACTTTATTCAAGTTGTTTTCTCAAAGTAGACATTAGTTTGCTTTTTCAGATGTTACAACCTTCATACTGTAACCTTAACTTGTAGCACTTTATAATAATACGTTGTTATGAAGCATTTATGATGGATTAATAAATAGTTTGTTTACCACTTATTAATAAATATGTGAATAACTAGCTTACTAGTTACCACGTATTAATAAATGTGTGAATAACTAGCTTACTAACAGTTACAGATGTGGGAGTAATGATACATCAATGATGAATAAACTATTTACTAATCCATTAAATGCTTTATTACAATGTGTTATTTAAAGTTTTACCAAATCTCTATATGTGACTCATTTCAGGAAACTAGGCATATGCTGCACGTCACTACTTCCCAGGAGAGACATTTGAACGTAAACATTTATTTATCAAAATGCGTTATTTTGGCAGAAATGCCTTCTGGAACATGTGAACTTTCATGTGTCTTAATAACAAAAGTGTACGCTATCTGTAAATACGAAAATAAAATAAATTACAAGCTTAGTTGGTTTAGCCTCGGAAATAGACAGGAACCTTCCAGCTTGCCATGATTGGCTGAGATAATGGAGGGCTATATCAAGCCTGTTTGTCAAACTGGGGAATAAAAACATAGGAACGCCTTAACTTCAGAGTTAAAATAAGTTTAGCTGCCACTTTGCACCATGGATTAAAGAAAGAATAAATTATTGGAATAATTAAGGAATTAACAAATTGCAGAAATCTGATGATGAATGATGAGTCGATGTGAGTAAATAGAGATGGAATCCAACAAATGAGATAGTTGAAAACAACAATTCACAGAGTTTTTGTTGCTTTTCTCTCAGACTTATTTGCCTGTACAGTTTGAACACCAGACACACTGTGTCACGCCCTGACCATAGAGAGCTTTTTATTCTCTATGTTGGTTAGGTCGGGGTGTGACTAGGGTGGGACATCTAGGTGATTATATTTCTATGTTGGCCTGGTATAGTTCCCAATCAGAGACAGCTGTTTATCGTTGTCTCTGGTTGGGGATCATATTTAGGCAGCCATTTCCCCTTTGTGCTTTGTGGGATCTTGTCTATGTATAGTTGCCCGTGAGCACTATAGCAGCTTCACGTTTCGTTTTGCATTTATTGTTTTCCTTTAGTTTCACTTCATAATAAAGAGGATGGAACCATACCACGCTGCATCTTGGTCCACTCATTATAACGATCGTGACAGAAGATCCCACCAACAACGAACCAAGCAGCATGCCCAGGAGGAAAGCCAGGAGCGGAGGACATCCTGGACGTGGGACGAGATTATGGCAGGAGACAGAAGCCTGCCAAGGAAGCAGGCGGAGGCAGCGAGGGAAGGACAGTGACGACGCCAGGGTTCGCGGCCATGACGCAAGCCCAAAAGACAGCCCGAAAATGTTTTAGGGGGGAGGCATACAGAGTGGTCGGCGACGCTGAGGGGTGAGTCAGAGACCGAGGAGGAATATTGGGAAAGATCGAGCGAGGAGTGGGCGGCGACAGTTGAGGGGAGTGAACCAGAGACTGTCAGTGAGTTGAGGGAGAATGTGGAGGAGAGAGAAATGAGAGAGTTATTGAATTGGTGGAGGATGCATGACATTTGCCCTAGGGAGCGTGTTATCGATTTAAAGCCACCTGAGTCAGCTCTCCGTACTCATCCTGAGAAGTGTGTTAACTTCTCTAGGGTAGGGGGCAGCATTTTCACGTTTGGATGAAAAGCATACCCAAATTCAACTACCAGTTACTCATCCCCAGGAGATAAGATATGAATATTATTAGTCGATTTGGAACGAAAACACTCTGAAGTTTCTAAAACTGTTTGAATCATGTCTTTGAGTATAACATAACTTATTTAGCAGGCGAAACCCCGAGGACAAACCATTCAGAATTTTCTTTTTTTGAGGTCACTGTCTTTTCAATAAGGTTTCATTGGGAAACCAGATTTCTAAGCGAATTGCTTGCAGTTCCTACGTTTTCCACTAGATGTCATGAGAAATAGGTTGAGGTTATTCCTTTGTGTAATGAAGAAATACGGCCATCTTGAAGTCGAGGCACTCCAGCTGTCCTGGACATGCGCTTCAATCAAACAGAAGGCATGCAACATTTCGTTTTAATCCTGTATTGAACACATATCATCCCGTCTTCAATTTTATCGATTATTAACGTTAAAAAAATACCTAAAATTGTATTACATAAGTAGTTTGACAATTTTTGGCAAAGTTTACAGGTAACCTTTGAGATATTTTGTCGTCATGTTTGAGCAAGTTGGAACCGGTGTTTTTCTGGATCAAACACGCCAAATAAATGGACATTTTGGATATATATCGACGGAATTAATCGAACAAAAGGACCATTTGTGATGTTTATGGGACATATTGGAGTGCCAACAACAGAAGCTCGTCAAAGGTAAGGCATGAATTATATTTTTATTTCTGCGTTTTGTGTCGCGCCTGCAGGGTTGAAATGTTTTCTCTCTTTTGTTTACAATGGTGATGCTCAGATAATAGCATTGTATGCTTTCGCTGAAAAGCCTATTTGAATTCTGACATGTTGGCTGGATTCACAACCAGTATAGCTTTAATTTGGTATCTTTCATGTGTGATTTAATGAAAGTTTGATTTTATAGTAATTTTCAAAGTAAATCATTTTAATTTGGCGCTCTGCATTTTCTCAGGCTTTTTGTCAAGTGATACAGTAGTGTCTTGCCTAAACTCCGATTTTTGGATATAAATATGAACTTTACCGAACAAAAAATACATGTATTGTGTAACATGAAGTCCTATGAGTGTCATCTGATGAAGATTATCAAAGGTTCGTGATTCATTTTATCTCTATTTCTGCATTTTGTTAATGCTCTCTTTAGCTGGAAAAATGGCTGTCTTTTTCTGTGACTTGGCTCATACCTAACATAATTGTTTGGTGTGCTTTCGTCGTAAAACCTTTTTGAAATCGGACACTTTGGCTGGATTTACAACAAGTGTAGCTTTAAAATGGTGTAAAATATACTTGCATGCTTGAGGAATTTAAATTTTGGGATTTCTGTTGTTTTGAATTTGGCGCCCTGCAGTTTCACTGGCTGTTGACGAGGTGGGACGCTACCGTCCCACATACCCTAGAGAGGTTAAAGTTCCGGTACAAGTGATGCCGGTTATACGCACCAGGTTTCCAGTACGCCTTCCCAGCCCAG
Source organism: Salvelinus namaycush (assembly GCF_016432855.1). Lineage (NCBI taxonomy): Eukaryota > Metazoa > Chordata > Actinopteri > Salmoniformes > Salmonidae > Salvelinus > Salvelinus namaycush. The sequence continues at coordinate 8,680,577 of NC_052325.1, forward strand.
TACGTCCTGTGCCAACTCCCCGTACTCGTCCTGAGAAGTGTGTTAAAGTTCCGGAACAAGTGATGCCGGCAATACGCACCAGGTCTCCAGTACGCCTTTCCAGCCCAGTATGTCCTGTGCCTCCTCCCCACACTTGCCCTGAGGTGCGTGTCACCAGCCCGGCGCAACCTGTACCGGTCCCACGCATCAGGCCTCCAGTGCGCCTCCACAGTCCAGTACGTCCTGTGCCTCCTCCCCGCACTCGCCCTGAGGTGCGTGTCACCAGCCCGGTGCCACCTGTACCGGTCCCACACATCAGGCCTCCAGTGCGCCTCCACAGTCCAGTACGTCCTGTGCCTCCTCCCCGCACTCGCCCTGAGGTGCGTGTCACCAGCCCTGTGCCACCAGCAATGGTTGGTAGTCCAGAGCCTCTAGCGACGATCTGCGGTCCAGAGCTTCCAGCGACGGTCTGCGGTCCAGAGCCTCCAGCGACGGTCGGCAGTCCAGAGCCTCCAGCGAGGGTTCCCAGTCCGGAGCCTCCGGCAACGATCCACGGTCCGGAGTCCCCGGCAGCGATCTACAGTCCGGAGCATCCGACGACGATCTACGGTCTGGAGTCCCCGGCGACGATCCATGGTCCGGAGTCCCCGGCGACGATCCAAGGTCCGGAGCTTCCGGCGACGATCCCCGCACCAGAGCCGCCATTGAGGATGACGTATCCACGAGCGGAGTGGGTACTTCGCACCGCACCGGAGCCGCCCCCCAACGGTAGATGCCCACCCGGACCCTCCCCTATTGAGTCAGGTTTTGCGGTCGGAGTCCGCACCTTTGGGGGTGGTACTGTCATGCCCTGACCATAGAGAGCTTTTTCTTCTCTATGTTGGTTAGGTCGGGGTGTGACTAGGGTGGGACATCTAGGTGATTATATTTCTATGTTGGCCTGGTATGGTTCCCAATCAGAGGCACCTGTTTATCGTTGTCTCTGATTGGGGATCGTATTTAGGCAGCCATTTCCCCTTTGTGCTTTGTGGGATCTTGCACATGTATAGTTGCCTGTGAGCACTATAGCAGCTTCACATTTCGTTTTGCATTTATTGTTTTCTTTGAGTTTCACTTCATAATAAAGAGGATGGAACCATACCACGCTGCATCTTGGTCCACCCATTGTAACGATCGTGACACACTGACAGCCTCTTTTAAAAATACCTTTCTGGCCTGTGATCTGGCCAAAACAAAGATGTTCAAATAAAGTGTTATAATAATAGAGCACGAGACAACCATTGTAAATACAAGGTCAATTATAGTATCCCAATTTAACCCTTCAACAATAAAACATTCTTTCAAACACCTACTCAGTACCTGTACATTTACAAAGTTTTTTATAATAGCAGCATCGTACCTGATACAACAACACCAGGTTATGGATATACAACACATCATTCTTGTTATTGTTATTTTAGAGTGGTACAATAAGGGATCACACACAGCAACATAGCGGCCAATAGATATCAAGACCAAATTGCCCAGAAATAAAGAAGAACACAAACAAGTAATGTAGATTTGAAAAACACAGAAATAATCCCCAAAACTCCATCAAGATTCCATTATTGCTATCGTCATTACTGGTATCACAATCAGTCCCACCAGGAGATCTGACACAGCCAGAGAGAGGATGAGCAGGTTGGTTGGAGTGTGGAGCTGCTTGAAGTGAGAGATGGAGATGATCACCAGTACGTTCAAAAATACTGTAACTGCTGAAATCAATGAGAAGAAGATGTACATTGTTATGTAGATAGATGTCGATAGCAAAACCTTTCTGCAAGAAGAGTTTCTATCTTGAAAACAGTATTGAACATCTTCGTGTTTCTCCATTTGTAATAAAAGGTCAAAATGCTGAGATCATCCTGCTCCTGCTTGGTCCTGTGTGTGACCCTGTCAGGTCAGCCTTCTGACAAACTCTGAGCTCTGCCTCTCTATTTATCCCTGAGTTACTGACAGACACTCCCCTCCCCAGAGTCTCTCTGCACACACACACACACACACACACACACACACACTGTTAAGATATTTTATCAAGGTTTAAGATAAATTATTAAATAATTCTACTCAGAAACTTAACCATTAGGATTAGAGGTTATGTAGCATGGACAAGGGGTAATTAAAAATGATAACCATTTGTGAAGAAAGGAATGTATGTGTGTGCCGAAAGAAAGCAAAGAGACTCTTTAACCGATGCTTGAACCGACCCAGCTATAACTCTGTGGAGATAAAATAATACAGCGAGAGCCCCTCCAGGTTTTCCGTATCTGGGGGGGACTGGAACTGTCAGCTGAGTGGTAAGGAACTGTGGCAGACAACTTGTGACCACTGTGAAACTGATAACAGGGATGGAAGTCTCCCCACCAAGGAAGGGGAGAGACCTTGGCCTTGTAGTAGATTGTATAACAGGTGGCGGACAATGTATGAGAAGAAGACTTGTGAACTATGTTGCCATTGAATCTGAGAGGAGGGGGGACGTTTATGACGAAATGTGAGGTATATAAACCAATGTACCGGAAATGATAAACAGAGCTCTCTCGAGAATAAAGCTATTGATTAATTTGGAGACTGGTCTTTGTCTATTTTATGCAAATGAGAACCTAACAAATTCTTAGAAACGGACAGAGTGTTTACTTTGTTATAATTGAATTGGTTAACGAACACACAGGAATGAAATTCCTCTATCAATACACACACACACACACACACACACACACACACACACACACACACACACACACACACACACACACACACACACACACACACACACACACACACACACACACACACACGAGCTCACAAATTAATAAACGGTTAAATAAACAAACAACTTATGAAACATGATGTAATGTATAACAGGACTGGATGTTGCTGTGCCCATCTAGCCTGTCCTTCAGCCTTACTGATTGTTATATATGAAAGTAAAGGTACATTTTCTCAAATTCTGAGCATTTTAGTGGGGAAAATACAGTATGGGTGATGTGTTGGTCACTCAACGGCGAAAATACATGGGAAATAGGATAACTGTGTAAGACTAACAGTTTTTGGGGATGTCAGTGCTCAGTTTGAACCCTAATCCACAAGCTCAGGAGACATGACAGCACGCCACATGTCCGCTGGCCAGTCTGTAGTCCTTTAGGTGCCTTTTAGCAAACTCCAAGCTGGCTGTCATGTGCATTTTACTGAGGAGTCGATTATGTCTGGCCACTCTAGCATAAAGGCCTGATTGCTACTTAAGATAGTAAGAGTCTTGGTGTTTTCAATTTTTTTACATTTAAGAATCATGGAGTGCACTGTGTACTTGGGAACTTTCAACGGTGCAGAAATGTTTTGGTACCCGTCCCCAGATCTGTACCTCAACACAATCTTGTCTGGGAGCTTGATGGACAATTCCATCAACCTCATGGTTTGTTTTTTTCTCTGACATGCACTGATAACTGTGGGACCACCACGTTTGAAACCACCAAGACTCTTCCTAGAGCTGGCTGCAATCAGGGGAGAAGGGCCTTGGTCAGGGAAGTGACCAAGAACTCAATGGTCACTCTGACAGAGCTCCAGAGTTCCTCTGTGGAGATTAGAGAACCTTCCAAAAGGACAACCATCTCTAAAGCCAATCAGTCTTTTATGGTAGAGTGGCCCGATTTAAGCCACTCCTCAGTAAAAGGCACATGACAGCCCACATGGAGTTTGCCAAAGGTACCTAAAAAGACTCTCAGACCATGAGAAACTTGATTCTCTGGTCTGAAGAAACCAAGATTGAACTCTTCGGCCTGAAAATCAAGAGTCACGTCTGGAGGAAACCTTGCACCATCCATATTAAGAAGCATGGTGGTGGCAACATCATGCTGTGGAGATGTTTTTCAGCGGCAGGGACTTGGAGACTAGTCAGGATCGGGGGAAAGATGATCGGAGCAAAGTACAGAGAGATCCTTGATGAAAACCTGCTCCAGAGCACTCAGGATCTTAGACTGGGGCGAAGGTTTACCATCCAACAGGACGACGACCCTAAGCACACAGCCAAGACAACGCAGGAGTGGCTTCGGGAGAAGTCTCTGAAAGTCCTAGAGTGGTCCAGCCAAAGCCCGGACTTGAACCCGATCGAACATCTCTGGAGAAACCTGAAAATTGCTGTGCAGCAACACTCCCTATCCAACCTGACAGAGTTTGACAGGATCTGCAGAGAAGAATGGGAGAAACTCTCCAAATAAAGGTGTACCAAGCTTGTAGCGTCACACCCAAGCAGAATTGATGCTGTAATCGCTGCAAAAGGTGCTTCAAAAAAGTACTGAGTAATTTTGAAAACATTTCTGAAAACATTTTTTTCTTTGACAATATGGGGTATAGTGTGTAGATTAATGAGGAAAAACAATTTAATTAATTTTAGAATAAGTCTGTAACTTAACAGAATGTGGAAATTGTCAATGAGTCAATTGGAGGTGTACCTGTGGATATATTTCAAGGCCTACCTTCAAAATCAGTGCCTCTTTGCTTGACATCATGGGAAAATCAAAAGAAATCAGCCAAGACCTAAAAAAAAAAAATTGTAGACCTCCACAAGTCTGGTTCATCCTTGGAAGCAATTTCCAAACGCCTGAAGGTACCATGTTCATCTGTACAAAATATAGTACACAAGTATAAACACCATGGGACCAAGCAGCCGCCATACCACTCAGGAAGGAGACACGTTCTGTCTCCTTGAGGTGAACGTACTTTGGTGCGAAAAGTGAAAATCAATCCCAGAACAACAGCAAAGGACCTTGTGAAGATGCTGGAGGAAGCAAGTTCAAAAGTATCTCTATCCACAGTAAAACGAGTTCTATATCGACATAGCCTGAAAGGCCGCTCAGCAAGGAAGAAGCCACTGCTCCAAAACCGCCATCAAAAAGCCAGATTACGGTTTGCAACTGCACATGGGGACAAAGATCGTACTTTTTTGAGAAATGTCCTCTGGTCTGATGAAAGAAAAATAGAACTGTTTTGCCATAATGACCATCGTTATGTTTGGAGGAAAAAGGGGGAGGATTGCAAGATGAAGAACACCATTCCAACCGTGAAGCACAGGGGTGGCAGCATCATGTTGTGGGGGTGCTTTGCTGCAGGAGGGACTGGTGCGCTTCACAAAATAGATGGCATCATGAGGGAGGAAAATGATGTGGATATATTGAAGCCACATCTCAAGACATCAGTCAGGAAGTTAAAGCTTGGTTGCAAATGGGTCTTCCAAATGGAGAATGACCACAAGCATACTTCCAAAGTTGTGGCAAAATGGCTTAAGGACAACAAAGTTAAGGTATTGGAGTGGCCGTCACAAAGCCCTGAACTAAATCCTACAGAAGATTTGTGGGCAGAACTGAAAAAGCGTGTGCGAACAAGGAGACCTACAAACCTGACTCAGTTACACCGGCTCTGTCAGGAGGAATGGGCCGAAATTCACCCAACTTATTGTGGTAAGCTTGTGGAAGGCTACCCAAAGGCTAACTTTGACCCAAGTTAAACAATTTAAAGGCAATGCTACCAAATACTATTTGAGTGTATGTAAACTTCTGACCCACTGGAAATGTGATGAAAGAAATAAAAGCTGAAATAAATCATTCTCTCTACTATTGTTCTGACATTTCACATTCTTAAAATAAAGTGGTGATCCTAACTGACCTAAGACAGGGCTTTTTACCAGGATTAAATGTCAGGAATTGTGAAAAACTGAGTTTAAATGTATTTGGCTAAGGTGTATGTAAACTTCCGGCTTCAACTGTATATATACAGTACCCGTCAAAAGTTTGGACACACCTACTCATTCCAGTTTTTAAAACTATTTCTACATTGTACAATAATAGTGAAGACATCAAAACTATGAAATAACACATATGGAATCACGTAGTAACCATAAAAGTGTTAAACAAATCAAAACATATTTTAGATTTTTATATTTTAGATTCTTAAAAGTAGCCACACCTGGAGGTGTGTTGGGTCATTGTACTGTTGAAAAACAAGTGTCCTACAGCAAACATATTCACAAATAATACATTATCTGATGAAATTGCTTTAGAAAAGGGCACAAGACAGGGAGGTCCCCTCTCCCTCCTGTTTGCACTGGCAATTGAACCGCTTGCAGACAAAATTAGACAGGACCCATTTAGCAAAACAGGTATCAGTATTGGAAAACATTCATACAAACTAAACATATTTGCAGATGATTCTCTGATATTCCAGACCAATATTGAAAACTCAATAATACTGTAAAATATCAGGAAATAATTTTGGTTTGACCAATTCAGATATTTTCAAAATACATGCGATTTAAACGTTTTATATCACAACATTTTGATTTGAAGTCAGAGCAATCTTGAGGGAATCCTATTTGAGTCAGATAATGATATTAATGTGATAGGTAAGCCATACAAAACCTTGCAGAGAGCCTATCCAACTGACAATCTCTTAGAAAAAAATATAAACTATTGGAACCAAGACATAAAAAGAAGTGATATTGGCGAGATAACAGTTGACAAAAGTGCACGTAAAATCCAGTAAAAATGTATGCCTATAATTCATTATACAAGAGACAAAATTCACAAATTCGACATCACAATGGCAGAGTCATGTCTGAAGTGTAAACTAACAATGACTCAATAATCCGTGCCGTCTGAGAATGTTATGAAGTCCAAAAGTAATATGCGGAGATAGAAAGTTGGCTGTCAGAAGTATCACAATGTGAATTTACTTTCAAACCGTCTGTCTGCATATTTCCAGACATGGCATCTGAGGGTGCAGCGAGATACCCGATTGGCTGAACGATACTTTTCTCGTCAATCATCTTTAAACAAAACGCATACTTTAAAATTGGAAATCAACCAATCTTCTGTCATTAACGCAATGGAAAGGTCAAATTCTTTATCTTCTAAAAATTGAAAGTCTGTGGGTGATGGAGAGAAAGAGAATGGTGCCGTCTGAGGCCATGTGGCGGAAAGTGACGTGGGTGCTGAGGATGGGGTGTGTGCTAGTGGGCCGGTGGAGTTGATGTTTATATTATGTAGTCGTTTGTATGTGCATGTGTATGTTTTGTATTGTTTATAAAAGATCAAATAAAAATACAATTATAGATATAAAAAATATTGTCCCCGTAATGTAACTGAGCCAAAGTCTCCCTCAACTTGATGAAGTATGATGCAGAATTCAGTTTTAATAAATAATAAAGCATAATTAATAATAATAATAATTCAGTTCTTATGGACATTTTTACAAGTCTTCGGAATGTTTCTATGGAATGCCACAAATGTTGATTTAATTTACTATAAGCGCGTACAACATAAACATATGCCCTCATCAACTTCCCTACTGTCCGCTTTCCTACACTGGCCAGCTGACATGTGATATGCCGTCATGTCTCCTGAGGTTGTGGATTATGGTCCAAACACAGCATGGACATGACCAAAACAGTTACTCTAACACAGCTATCCTACTTCCCATGAAAAAAAGCCTTTGGGTGACCAAAACATCACCCATAATATATTTTCCCAATAAAATGCATACAATCCTGTCATGCATTACATCATTCTGTGCTCACTTGTGTATGTTTTCGTGCTTTTGTGTGCAGAGAGACTCCGGGGAGGGGAGTGGCTGTCAGTAATTCAGGGATAAATAGAGAGGCAGAGCTCCGAGTTTGACAGAAGGCGGCCCCGACAGGGTCACACACAGGACCAAGAAGGAGCAGGATGATCTCAGCATTTAGATTTTTTTTTACAAATGGAGAAACATGAAGATGTTCAATACTGTTTTCAAGACAGAAACTCTTCTTGCAGAAAGGCTTTGCTATTGACATCTATCTACATAACACTGTACATCTTCTTCTCATTGATTTCAGCAGTTACAGTATTTTTGAACGTACTGGTGATCATCTCCATCTCTCACTTCAAGCAGCTCCACACTCCAACCAACCTGCTCATCCTCTCTCTGGCTGTGTCAGATCTCCTGGTGGGACTGATTGTGATACCTGTAATGACTGTAGCAATAACGGAATCATGTTGGGTTTTTGGGGAATATTTCTGTGCGTTTCTTCTCTACATTAGTTGTTTATGTCCTTCTTTATCTCTGGGCAGTTTGGTCTTGATATCTATTGACCGCTATGTTGCTGTGTGTGATCCCTTATTGTACCACTCTAAAATAACAATAACAAGATTGATGTGTTGTATATCCATTACCTGGTGTTGTTGTATCATATACAATGCTGCTATTATAAAGGACATTGTAAATGTACAGATACCCAGTAGGTGTTTGAAAGAATGTTTTATTGTTGAAGCAATAACCTGGGGTAATATCATTGACCTTGTAATTACAATGGTTGTCCCGTGCTCTATTATTATAACACTTTATATGAAAATCTTTGTGGTGGCCAGATCACAGGCCAGAAAGGTATTTTCAAAAGAGGCTGCCAGTGTGTCTGGTGTTAAAACTGTACAGGCAAATAAGTCTGAGAGAAAAGCAACAAAAACTCTGTCTATTGTTGTTTTCACCTATCTAAGTTGTTGGATTCCATTTATATTTTCTTTTTTCTTTCTTTCTTTCTTAATTGACAATTTATCATTCATCATCAGCTTTCTGCCATTTGTTAATTCCTTAATTAATCCAATAATTTATGCTTTCTTTTATCCATGGTTCAAAGTGACAGCTAAACATATTTTAACTCTGAAGTTAAGGCGTTCATAGTTCCTATATTTGTATTTCTAAGATTGAAAAACATAGGTTTGACATAGTTATGTTATACAATTGTTCTTTCATGTAACAATACTCTGACAATACAGAGATGAATCTGGTGTTGATACAGCATTATTTGTCTGGATTGGATTGGAATGACTTGGAAAACGTATAAGAAGGCATAAGCTTGTTTTATAAAAGACATTGTAGTCATTTTGGGTTGTATATTCCAAAAACCAACGTCTGTTGTTGTTCTATGTTATTTAATGATAAATAGTATGTAAGTATTCTAAAAGTACATTTTGAGGACGAGTCATTATGTATGTTTAACATCACCCTCTAGTGGCTCGATTGTTACACAACACCTTTAACAAGTGTCCTGAATTTTAAACGTTCAATACTGCAGAATATCAGATAACGTCCAAGTCTATCTCAATGGCGTATGTAAGTAGTTGAGGGTAAAATGCAAGAATATGTAATTATGTGTACCACTTTATAATGTTCAGTAATAAACCATTTGTAAGGCATTTACAGTTTGCTCACCATTAATTATTACGCACACATTTACTAAATGTTACTCACCTGGCTATTATGACATGTATAAATAACTACAAAATGCATTAATGATTCAACTCAACAGTGCAGGAGACCACAGCAGACACTTCAACCTCAACATACTGGGTATGAACACTACCACTACTCTCACTACATCACTGCTGCCAGGTCAGGGGTCACACCAGAGCAGCTCTCTCAGAAGCTGTTTATTGTGAATGAATATAGTGATTGGGTAACACACTAAATAATTAATAATGGATAAGTATATAGTTTATTCTTAATTTATGTATCATTACTCCTGCATCTGTTTTAGCAAGCTAGTTCATCACAAAATCATAAAGAACTTTTATGGTATGTAATAATGATTTATAAGATCATTCATAAGATGTTTAATACATGTCCTTATAAACCATTTAATAATCATTAGTAAAGTAAATTTGCGGTCCCTAATCTAAAGTGAGGACTATTCAAACTTTCTTAATACTTTATAAATGTTTTGAACAGAGACAAGTCTAATTTCTCACAAAAAGATGGACATTCGAGCAGAACCTGATGCTCCTTAAGTTCTCACAATGACCTAGAACATATCAATGGTTAAACAATAAGCAAACAACACAGAGGATGTTAAAGGAAATATATTGAACCTTGTATTCAAAAACTGTCACATTGTTGTAGTAGTGTGCTGAAGTAGTAAATTGTTTTGTCTGAAAATGCTAGCATTCATGTTTGTTGGAAGTGACTATTAAAACCAAAGTGTGGATTGCAGTCACTCATGAGAGCAGTTCATAGACTGCTTACAGGGTAAGGGAACCAATATATAAATACATAATTTAACTGAACATTACTTTTAAAGGGTTACTACCTTTAATACACTACAAGTGAAGTTGTCCAAATACTTATGACTTCTTCAAATGGGAGGATTAGATACATAAGGTGTTTTCATTTCTAAACGGTAAAACAGATATGTATGAATTTATCCTAAAAAAAAAGGTAACATTCTATAACATGGCCTCATATGAAACATTTGATCTCAAATACAAAACATTGTTTATTTTTTAACCAACATGGTGTAGACATTGAATTGACGTCTGTGCCCAGTGGGCAGATATTGTTTTCTATATGTGAAGTGGCCATAGGATGACAGTATAATTCACAATATGTGACTGAGAGGGATAACTAGACTCATTCTATATGAAAGAGAATTATGTCTGTTCTATAAAGTCAATTTCTTTCTGAACTTTCTGTGTAAGGTGAAAAGTGTGTCTGTGCCAAACTGAGAAGAGACCATCTGTCTGAATAATACCAGACTTCATTACAGGAGACTCCCTGAATATGTTGGTCTTATTTTGAGTGATGAAAAAATATGCACAAAACATGTAAAATCAAACTTTCCTTATATTTACTCCACCTACCACCCATACCCTTCGAGTTAACCCTAACAGTCCTGAGGCTCCAGGAAGCTGAGGCTCCATGGTCTGCAGGATGGCGTGGTTGGTGCCGTTCAGTCTCTCGCTCAGCATCAATGGGCACTCTCCGTGGAGGAAGTTGGCCAGGTAGCCCTGTGGAGAGATTATTCAAATTAGCCTAATTTTCAGCTCTATGTATAGTCCACATCCCGATTGATTGTGCAGTGGGTGATGCTTCAAGTTTCAGCAACACAAAACTGTCATGGAAGTTACTTAAATCTGGCTTATTGTGAGGTCAATAACTCTGATAAAAAAAGCCTCGTCATGTGCAATGAAACATGTTGTCTTGTGGCCTTCAGAGAGGCAAATATCAAAGGTTAGAGTGTGATTAAAATGAGCCCAGAGCAGACAGTGGCAACCCATGTAGTTACTGTGGAGTAGGCTAGTGTATAAGGAAAGTAGCCTTCCTAAAATTGTGCTGTCAATTGAAGTTCTTATTTTGTGTACTAGACAAAATTTGTATCTGAAACATTTGTCAGGAATTCCTGTAACTTTGATGAGATAATTATCAAGTTAATACAACATAATGATCACATTAATACAAGATAATTATCACTTTAATATGTGATACTGAAATGATCTCATATTAAAACCTTTTCTCAATAGGGGGGCGCCATTTCGACTTTGTAAAAAAACGTTCCCAAATTAAACTGCCTCGTACTCAATTCTTGCTCGTATAATATGCATATTATTATTACTATTGGATAGAAAACACTCTCTAGTTTCTAAAACCGTTTGAATTATATCTGTGAGTAAAACAGAACTCATTTTGCAGCAAACTTCCTGTCAGGAAGTGAGAAATCTGAAATCGGGCACTCTGTTCCAGGGTCAGTTTATTAATTTGCATGTAATCTATGGGTCGACATGCACTGCATACGCCTTCCCCTAGATGTCAGTAAGCAGTGAGAATTGGAATGGGGTGTCTAGGTAGATCTGAGGCCGTACAAAAGCTCTTGGAACCGGGTGTGCAGTCTTTTCAACGTTCGTCATGGCGCAAGACAGACCTCAGGATTGCATTCTGAAAAGCTCTCGTTATAGGCGTTAGATATATCCGACTCTGATTTTATTCGATATAGGTGTTAAAAACATCATAATGTAGTTATTTTAAACCGAGTTATATCAGTTTATATCAGTATATTGCGATTTTTGGTATTTTATTTGTGCTGCGTTATGGTGAGTTGGACACGTCTTCGCCACATGGCTAATGTTTGCTGCTAATTCCAAAGTTGAAGACGACAATCTACAACCGAGCAACGATTATTCTGGACAAAGGACAACTTGCACAAGATTCTGATGGAAGCTCATCAAATAGTAAGAACTATTTATGATGTTAATTCGTTGTTCTGTTGGAAAATGTTAAACTATTATTCCGCCATTAATTTCGGTGCGGTCTCGCTTTAACGCACGCTGTATGTCGTAGTAACGTTAATTTTAAAAATCTATCACAGCGGTTGCATTAAGAACTAATGTATCTTTCATTTGCTGTCCAACCTGTATTTTGTTGTCAAGTTTATGATTAGTTATTGATTAGATTAGGTGCCTCTCCCAAGATTTCTCCCGACATTTTGTTTGCAGTTTGGCTACTATTCTCATTGTATAACCACGATTTGTGCCGCTAAATATGCACATTTTCGAACAAACCATATATGTATTGTGTAATATGATGTTATAGGACTGTCATCTGATGACGTTTTGAGAAGGTTAGTGAAAAATGTAATATCTTTTGCTGGTTTATTCGCTATCGCTAACGTGCATGAATCAATGCTGCTGTGTGGTTGGCTATTGTAGTAAGCTAATATAATGCTATATTGTGTTTTCGCTGTAAAACACTTAAATAATCTGAAATATTGGCTGGATTCACAAGATGTTTGTCTTTCATTTGCTGTACGCTGTGTATTTTTCATAAATGTTTTATGATGAGTATTTAGGTAATTCACGTTGGTCTCTGTAGTTATTCTAGCTGCTTTGGTGAGATTTTGTGATGGTGGCTGCAATGTAAAACTATGATTTATACCTGAAATATGCAAATTTTTCGAACAAAACATATGCTATACAATAAATATGTTATCAGACTGTCATCTGATGAAGTTGTTTCTTGGTTAGTGACTATTTATATCTTTATTTGGTCGAATTTGTGATAGCTACCTATGCAGTAAAAAAATGGTGGAGAAAAAAAAGTTGGGTCTTTTGCTATCGTGGTTAGCTAATAGAAATACATATTGTGTCTTCCCTGTAAAACATTTTAAAAATCAGAAATGATGGCTGGATTCACAAGATGTGTATCTTTCATCTGGTGTCTTGGACTTGTGATTTCATGATATTTAGATGCTAGTATTTACTTGTGGCGCTATGCTAGTCAGCTTTTTTACTGATGAGGGTGCTCCCGGATCCGGGATGAGTACCAAGTAAAAGTTAACTTCTTAAATGTTAATTCCCCAATTTAGGGGACTTTCATTTTCATTTAGATTCTGTGTTTAATAGCCATATGTATAGGAGTAATTGCAGGGTACAGTGAAAATCTCAGGCTCCGACCTTGAACATGCAGGACTAAGTGAAATAAAATAGTGAAAATGGTAATACATTCTTTTGGGGGGGAAATAGCATTATATATACTTGTCCATTGGGGTGGAGGCAGAGTAAAAACTGCTAATGTTGTGGGGGGGAATGACCATAGGGGGAGCAGCATGACCATTGAACGGGTGTGGGGACCAAGGTAAATAAAAAGAACAAAAAAATAGAATAAACATATTAACAACTGCAACAGTGATGAATGTCATTGGGGTGGGAGCGGAGTAAAAGGCAGTTGGGGGGGAGGAGGGAGAGAGTCAACATGATTTGACCACTCAGACGAATAAATCACCAGATCATCAAGATAAGCACTACAATTGGGAACTCCAGCTAATACGGAGTTAACCAGTCGTTGGAAAGTGGCTGGTGCATTTCGCATCCCAAAAGCCATGACTGAGTACTGTAGGAAGTTGTCTGGGGTCACAAAGGCAGAAATCTCAGAAGCACGTGAGGTTAACGGAACCTGCCAGTAACCTTTTAAGAGATCCAACTTAGTTACATACTTAGCAGCACCAATAGTGTCGATACAGTCGTCCAGTCTGGGTAACGGGAACGAATCTGGCATTGTGACAGAATTAACCTTTCGATAATCCGTACATAACCTGGACGTACCATCAGGTTTAGGAACCAGAATGCAAGGAGAACTCCAAGGGCTTGAACTTGGCATAGCCAGGTCATTCTCCAACAAATATCTCACCTCATCCCTCATTATCTTCCTCTTGGAAGCGTTGATACGATATGGGTGTTGCTTGATAGGTGTAGCATTTCCAACATTAATGTCATGTTCCAACACGTTTGTGCGAGTAGGAACGTCATTAAAGAGACATGGAAAACTGTGTAGTAGCCTCACAATATCGTCGGCCTGTCCGTCCGTTAAATGAACCAGACCTGACTAGATAGACAGCAGCATTTCAGAGTTGGGCAATCTAATGCACTGCTGCTGAGTATTGCGCAACTCTAATCCATCTCCATCATCAATAGGACAGTCCACTATCATAGCAGTAGAAGCAGAAGAGACAGCAGTACCTTCTGCTGTTTTTGAACTATCTACTTGTGTGATGGGTCGGGTGTGGTATGCTTTCAACATGTTAATGTGGCACACACGAGATTGGCATTTTCTATCAGGAGTTTGCAGCACATAGTCAGTTTCACTTAATTTCTTCTCAATGAAATAAGGACCAGAGAAACGAGCTGACAGTGAAGATCCTGGAACAGGCAATAACACCAGTACTTGGTCACCTGGCTGTAGTGGACGAGAAACAGCCTGGTTATCAAAGTGTCTTTTCATGCACCTTTGTGAGGAAGACAGAGCTTCCTTTGCAAGAGCACAGGCTTGGTGTAGGCGCTCACGAAAGCGACTAACGTAGTCCAACACATTCTCATCTCCTGTACACAACTCTTGGGACAAAAACTGTTCTTTAAGGACTTTCATTGGTCCCCTCACTGTGTGACCAAACACTAGTTCAGCCGGGCTGAAACCTAGGGACTCCTGCACTGTTTCACGAGCAGCAAACAAAACTAGAGGAACTCCCTCATCCCAATCTTTCTCAGATTCCAAACAATATTTACGTAGCATAGACTTCAATGTCTGATGCCATCTTTCAAGCGCACCCTGAGACTCTGGGTGATAGGCGCTTGACACACGGTGCGTAATTGACAAGGATTTAATAATAACATGTATTTTGCAGTAACATGTGGTATTGTGTAATAATAACATGTATTGTGCAGTAACGTGTAGTATTGTGTAATAATAACATGTATTGTGCAGTAACGTGTAGTATTGTGTAATAATAACATGTATTGTGCAGTAACGTGTAGTATTGTGTAATAATAACATGTATTGTGCAGTAACGTGTAGTATTGTGTAATAATAACATGTATTGTGCAGTAACGGGGGGTATTGTGTAATAATAACATGTATTGTGCAGTAACGTTTGGTATTGTGTAATAATAACATGTATTGTGCAGTAACGTGTAGTATTGTGTAATAATAACATGTATTGTGCAGTAACGTGTAGTATTGTGTAATAATAGCATGTATTGTGCAGTAACGTGTAGTATTGTGTAATAATAACATGTATTGTGCAGTAACGTGTAGTATTGTGTAATAATAACATGTATTGTGCAGTAACGTGTAGTATTGTGTAATAATAACATGTATTGTGCAGTAACGTGTGGTATTGTGTAATAATAACATGTATTGTGCAGTAACGTGTAGTATTGTGTAATAATAACATGTATTGTGCAGTAACGTGTGGTATTGTGTAATAATAACATGTATGATTCATATAAAGGTTCAGTAAAAAAACATTAGTGTTATAGTTTAATATTGTACAGGGAACTTTTTCATAATTGTAATATGTATGCATTTCTTTACTAAAGATTTAGAAGAAAATAAAAATACTTTCAAATAAAATCTCTCTCTCTACACACAAAAGACATTGGTTCGTTGGGATGTGTGTGTTTGTGTGTGTCTGAGGCCAGGCTGCATGGTTGGTGTCAGGTTACAAGCTATGGCTGTTACAAGCAGAGAGAGAGAGAGAGAGACCCTGATCAAGGAGCAAAAGCCTTCTTTTCTAAGAAAATAATAATAAACAGTCTCCTACAAAAAATAACTATACATTTAAACATTTATTGGGTATTAAAGTGTAGTATTGTTTAATAATAATATGTTCGGTTTTGTAAAAAAAACGTTAGTGGTATAGTTTAATATTGCTTAGTACATTTTAATAATAGTAATATGTATGCATTTCTGTACTAAAGATTTAGAGGAAAATAATACGATTTTCAACGAAAATGTAATGTACCTTTAATGAAATCTCTGTCTGTCTCTCCTATCTGTATCTCTGTGTCTCTCTCTCTCTACACAAGAGAAATTGGTCAGCTGGGGTGTGTTTATGTGTTTGAGGCCAGGCTGCGTGGATGGTGTCAGGTTACAATAGGACCCTGAAAAGGATCTAATGCCTTATTTTCTAAGAAAATAATGATAAACTGTCATTCCTTCAAAAATAATGGTACATATAAACATTTATTGGGTTTTAAAGTGTAATATTGTTTAATGATAATATGTAAGGTTTAGTAAAAAAAAAACATTAGTGGTATAGTTTAATATTGCATAGTAAACTTTTATTAACCTCTCTAGGGTAGGGGGCAGTATTGGGAGGCTTGGATGAAGAAGGTGCCCAATGTAAACTGCCTGTTACTCAGGCCCAGAAGCTAGGATATGCATATAATTGGTAGTATTGGACAAAAAACACTCCAGTTTCCAAAACTGTTAAAATAATGTCTGTGAGTATAACAGAACTGATATGGCAGGTGAAAACCTGAGAAAAATCCATACAGGAAGTGAGATTTTTTTGATGTGGCTGGTTTTTCATTGAATGCCTATACAGTATCTATTGGGTTAGGGCCCAGATTGCAGTTCCCATGCCTTCCACTAGATGTCAACAGTCTTTAGACATGCTTTCAGGCTTTTATTTTGAAAAACGAGCTGGTTTATGCGCACTCCCGTGAGCGCGCCGTTCGTTGTTTTTCCTTTCATTTGAAGACGCTATTGTCCGGTTGAAATATTATTGATTATTTAGACAAAAGACAAACTGAGAATTGATTATAAACATCATTTGACATGTTTCGACGAACTTTACCGGTACTTTTAAGATGAATTCGTCTGCCTATTGTGACCGCCTTTGAGCCAGTGGATTACTGAACAAAATGCGCCAACAAAACAGAGGTTTTGGATATAAAGAGGGACTTTATCGAACAAATCGAACATTTATTGTGTAACATGGAGTCTTGTGAGTGCAACCATATGAAGATCATCAAAGGTAAGTGATTAATTTTATCGCTATTTCTGACTTCCGTGACTCCTCTACTTGGCTGGTAAATGTTTGTATGCTTTTGTAAGCGTGGCGCTGTCCTCAGATAATCGCATGGTATGCTTTCGCCGTAAAGCCTTTTTGAAATCTGACACAGTGGCTGGATTAACAAGAAGTTATAGGTAAAATACATTTTCTCTTTTTAAATTTTCTTCTAAATCTTTAGTACAGAAACGCTAGCGTCCCATCTGGCCAACATCCGGTGAAATTGCAGAGCGCCAAATTCAAAATACAGAACTACTCTTAATTATTAACATTCATAAAACATACAAGTGTTATACATCGGCTTAAAGATGAACAAGATATTTTAATGTTAATATAAAGTGGATGGCCATATAAAACATATCTTCATGAGAGAGCCATGAACAGCCTTATAATGTTATATAGCTCAGCTTTGTTGCTTATCTATGCTTCGTATGCACTTTTTGCACTAGTTTGCACTGCTATAGTAAATAGGATGACAAATAGTACATCGTAGATTTCAGTTTCAATTTTTATATGCTATGAACAACCTATTCATGAAAAATAGTGATTGAGTTTTTCTGTTGATAATCTACATATACTCACAATCAATAAGATTTATAACATTTCAGCTGCCTTAATACTGTAATCATGTTTTATATATACCCTCCCGGGTGGCGCAGTGGTCTAAGGCACTGCATCGCAGTGCTAGCTGCGCCACCAGAGTCTCTGGGTTCGCGCCCAGGCTCTGTCGCAGCCGGCCGCAACCGGGAGGTCCGTGGGGCGACGCACAATTGGCATAGCGTCGTCCGGGTTAGGGAGGGTTTGGCCGGTAGGGATATCCTTGTCTCAGTATGTAAAATGTAATAAAATGTATGCACTCTACTGTAAGTCGCTCTGGATAAGAGCGTCTGCTAAATGACTAAAATGTAAATGTAAATATAGTTAGTGGTCAGAGAGAATCCAACTGATTTTCTGGTGCACTCCTCTCATTCATTGATGTCTCTATCCACCTGTGAATGTATTATTTAATAATCAATTAGTACCATATGCCTTGATAAAATGGCCATAGTGCCCTATAAGCTCATTACAAAGCTCACGGTGAAAGAAGGCAACATTACCTCTTCAACACTGATACTCAACACAGGGGCCCCACAAGGGTGAGTCCTCAGTCCCCTCCTGTAATTCCTGTATACCCACAACTGTGTGACCTCCGACTCCATCATCAAGTTCGCTGACGACACAACAGCAGTAGCCCTGATTACCAACACTGATGAGACAGCCTACAGGGAGGAGGTAGGCACTCCGACGGCGTGGTGCCAGGTAAACAACCTCTCCCTCAATGTTAACAAAACAAAGGACCTGATTGTGGAATACAGGAGGAACCAGGCTGGACACGTCCCCATCCTCATCAACAGGGCTGCTGTGGAAATGGTCAATAACTTTAAATTCCTCTGCATATACATCTCAGAGAAGCTCAAATGGTCTAACCACACAGATACCGTGATGAAGAAGGCACAACAGTGACTCTTCAACCTCAGGATACTTTAGAAATTAGGCCTGTCCCCGAGGGCCCTCACAGTGTTCTACAGGAGCACCATCGAGAGCATACTGTCGGCTGCATCACAGCCTGGTACTGCAACTCCACTGCCGCGGACCGCAAGAAGCTTCAGAGGGTGATACGTGCAGCCAAACACACCATTGGGTGAACGTTGCCTGCCCTACAGGAACCCTACAACACCAAATCCGCAGGGAGGCCAAGAAGACATTCAGGGACCTCAGCCACCCAAGCCCTGTTCTCCCTGCTTCAAACACTCAGACGCAACACAGGAGCATCATGGCAAAAACTGGAAGACTGTCCGATAGTTTCTACCCTTAGAATATCAGGCTGCTGAATAGCCACTGCTAGTCAGCTACCTGCTCCTCCTCCCCCCTGCTACCCCCCCCCCCCCCCCCCCCCAACTGCCTTTTACTCCGCCCCCACCCCAACGACATTCATCGCTGTTGGAGTTGTTAATATGTTTATCCTATTTTTTGTTGTTTTTATTTAACTTGGTCCCCACACCCGTTCAATGGTCATGCTGCTCCCCCTATGGTCTTTCCTCCCCCCACAACATTAGCAGTTTTTACTTTGCCTCCACCCCAATGGACAAGTATTTATAATGCTATTTCAAAAAATATATAATGTTATTACCATTTTCAATATTTTATTTCACTTAGTCCTGCATGTTCAAGGTCAGAGCCTGAGATTTTCACTGTACCCTGCAATCACACATATGGCTATTAAACACAGAATCTAAATGAAAATGAAAGTCCCCTAAATTGGGGAATTTAAGTTAATATGAGATAATTTCAGTATCACGTTTTAAAGTGATAATTATCTTGTATTAATGTGATCATTATGTTGTATTAACTTGAATAATTATCTCATCAAAGTTACAGGAATTCCTGACAAATGTTTCAGATACAAATTTTGTCTAGTACACATAATATAAGAGCTTCAATTGACAGCACAATTAGTGACAGTTTGAAAATGACTAGGGGTGAGTTTAGGAAGGCTACTTTCCTTATACACTAGCCTACGCCACAGTAACCACATGGGTTGCCACTGTCTGCTCTGGGCTCATTTTCATCACACTCACACCTTTGATATTTGCCTCTCTGAAGGCCACAAAACAACATGTTTCATTGCACATGACGAGGCTTTTTTAATCAGAGTTATTGACTTCACAATAAGCCAGATTCAAGTAACTTCCATGACAGCTTTGTGTTGCTGAAACTTGAAGCATCACCCACGGCACAATCAATCGGGAGGTGAACTATACATAGAGCTGAAAATTAGGCTAATTTGAATAATCCCTCCTCGGGGCTACCTGGCCAACTTCCTCCACGGAGAGTGCCCATTGACGCTGAGCGAGAGACTGAACGGCACCAACCACACCATGCTGCAGACCATTTTTATGCTGGAGCCTCAGGACTGTTAGGGTTAACTCAAAGGGTGTGGGTGGTAGGTGGAGAAATATAAGGAAAGTTGGATTTTACATGTTTTGTGCATATTTTTTCATCAATCAAAATAAGACCAACATATTCAGGGAGTCTCCTGTTGTTGAAGTCTGGTATTGTTCAGACAGATGGTCTCTTCTCAGTTTGGCACAAACACACTTTTCACCTTACACAGAAAGTTCAGATAGAAATTGACTTTATAGAACAGACATAATTCTCTTTCATATAGAATGAGTCTAGTTATCCCACTCATTTACAGATTGTAAATTATACTGTCCTCCTATGGCCACTGTACATACTGAAAACAATCTCTGCCCACTGGGCACAGACGTCAATGTAATGTCTACTCCATGTTGATTCAAAAGAAAACGTTGATTCAACAAATATGTGCCCAGTGGGTGTAAAACTCTGCAGTAAAACTGTTTTTAAACTTGGCTCTTTACTCCAGCATTTTGGATTTGAGATCAATTGTTGCATATGAGGTGACATCATAGAATGTCACCTTTTATTTGAGGGTATTTTCATACATATCTGTTTTACCATTTAGAAATGAAAACACCTCATGTATCTAGTCCCCCCATTTGAAGAAGTCATAAGTATTTGGACAACTTCACTTGTATTGTATTAAAGGTAGTAACCCTTTAAAAGTAATGTTCAGTTAAATGATGTATTTAGATATTGGTTCCCTTACCCTGTAATCAGTCTATGAACTGCTCTCATGAGTGACTGCAATCCACACTTTGGTTTTGGTAGTCACTGCCAACAAACACGAATGTCAGCATTTTCAGACAAAACACGTTACTTCCTTCAGCACACTACTACAACAGTGTGACTGTTTTGGAATAAAATGTTCAATATATTTCCTTTAACATCCTCTGTGTTGTGTGCTTATTGTTTAATCATTGATATGTTCTAGGTCATTTTGAGACCTTAAGGAGCATCAGGTACTGCTGGAGTGTCTACCAATAGCATGTCCATCTTTTTGTGATAAATTACACTTGTCTCTGTTCAAACATTTAAATTATTAAGAAAGTATGAATAGTCCTCACTTTAGATTAGGGACTGCAAAACGACTTTACTAATAATCAGTAAATGGTTTATAAAGATATTTATTAAATATCTGATGAATTATCTTATAAATCATTATTACAGACTATAAAAGTTGTTTATAAATGTGTGAATAACTAGCTTGCTAAAAGAATGTGGGAGTAATGATAAACAAATTATGAATAAACTGTTTACTTAACCATTATGAATTATTTAGTGTGTTACCCAATCTCTATATTCATTCAGAGTAAACAGTATCTGAGAGAGCTGCTCTGGCGTGACCCCTGACCTGGCAGCAGTGATGTAGTGAGTAGTGGTACTGTTCATACCCAGTATGCTGAAGTTGAAGTGTCTGCTGTGGTCTCCTGCTCTGTTGTGTTGAATAATTAAAGCATATAGTAGTTATTTATAAATGTGAGAATACAAAGCTGATTAACATTTAACAAATGTGGGTGTAATCATAAATGGTGACCAAACTGTAAATGCCTTACAAATGGCTTATTACTGAACATTATAAAGTGTTACACATATTTGCATATTCTTGCATTTTACCCTCAACTACTTACATATACCATTGAGATAGACTTGTCCATTATCTGATATCATGCATATTGTACATTTAAATTTTACTACATTTGTTGAAGGCATTGTGTCCCAAATGAGCCACTAGAGGGTGATGTTAAACATACATAATGACTCATGACGTTCTCAAAATGTACTTTTAGAATACTTACATACTATTTATCATTAAATAACATGGAACAACCACAGACGTTGGTATTTGGAAAATACAACCCAAAATGACTACAATGTATTTTATAAAACAAGCTTATGCCTTCTCCTAGTCATTCCAATCCAATCCAGACAAATCATTGGGTATCAACACCACACGTATGATGACAACACTGAGATAAGTAATGTCGTGTAATGTTACATGAAAGAAGCAATTACAACAATTGTATTACAAAACTATATCAAACACGTTTGTCAAACGTAGAAATAAAAACATATGAACTATATTTATGCCTTAAGTTAAGTTAGGCCGACATTGTAAATAAGAATTTGTTCTTAACTGACTTGCCTAGTTAAATAAAGGATAAAAAATAAAAATAAATTAAAAGTTCAGAGTTAAAATACGTTTAGCTGTCACTTTGAACCACGGATAAAAGAAAGCATAAATTATTGGATTAATTAAGGAATTGGCAAGTGGCAGAAAGCCGATGATCATAACTGAAAATAAACTGTCAATTAAAAAATACAAAAAGAAAGAAAATAAAAATGGAATCCAACAAATTAAATAGTTGAAAACAACAATAGCTAGAGTTTTTGCTGCTTTTCTCTCAGACTTATTAGCCTGTACAGTTTTAACACCAGACACACTGGCAGCCTCTTTTGAAAATACCTTTCTGGCCTGTGATCTGGCCACTACAAAGATTTTCATATAAAGTGTTATAATAATAGAGCACGGGACAACCATTGTAAATACAAGGTCAATGATATTACCCCAGGTTATTCCATCAACAATAAAACATTCATTCAAACACCTACTTGGTACCTGTACATTTACAAAGTTTTTTATAATAGCAGCACGGTATATGATACAACAACACCAGGTAATGGATATACAATACATCATTCTTGTTATTGTTGTTTTAGAGTGGTACGATAAGGGATCACACACAGCAACATAGCGGTCAATAGATATCAAGACCAAATTGCCCAGAGATAAAGAAGTACATAAGAAAGTAATGTAGATCTGAAACACACAGAAATATTTCCCAAAACCCCAGCATGATTCCATTAATGCTACAGTCGTTACTGGTATCACAATCAATCCCACCAGGAGATCTGACACAGACAGAGAGAGGATGAGCAGGTTGGTTGGAGTGTGGAGCTGCTTGAAGTGAGAGATGGAGATGATCACCAGTACGTTCAAAAATACTGTAACTGCTGAAATCAACGAGAAGAAGATGTACAGTGTTATGTAGATAGATGTCGATAGCAAAGCCTTTCTGCAAGAAGAGTTTCTGTCTTGAAAACAGTATTGAACATCTTCATGTTTCTCCATTTGTAGTAAAAGGTCAAAATGCTGAGGTCCTGCTCCTGCTTGGTCCTGTGTGTGACCCTGTCAGGTCTGCCTTCTGACAAACTCTGAGAAAAACCTCTCTATTTATCACTGAGTTACTGACAGACACCCCTCCCAGGAGTCTCCACACGCACACACACACACACACACGCACGTGAGCACACAAATGAACAAAATGTTGGATAAACAAATCATTAATGAAAGCATGATGTAATGTATAACAGGATAGGATGTTGCTGTGCCCAGCTAGCCTGTCCTTCAGACTTAATGATAGTTAGAGATGAGATAAAAAGTACATTTTCATAACTGAGCATTTTAATGGGGATATTAAAATATGGGTGATGTTTTGGTCACTCAAAGGCTATTTTACATGGGAAATAGGATAACTGTGCAGACTAACTGGTTTGGGTGATGTCAGTGCTCAGTTTGGAACATAATCCAGAACCTCAGGAGACATAATGGCACGCCACATGTCAGCTAGTCAGTGTGTTGGAAAGTTGACAGTAGGGAAGTTGATGAAATGGCATGTTTATGCTGACCTACAAAGGCAAAACCCAGTAACTATGAATTTGATCTGATGTAATAGCCAGGTATATTATCTGATAAATGTGGTATTTTGTTTCCTGACACAAGAACAAGCCAGTTGATCAGAATATATCATGGAGTATCAGAAATTGGTGTCTGTCTAGACAGAAAAAGACTTTGAAGTGAGATTTTGCAGTAAAATAAATTACATAGTTACTGCGTTTTGCCTTTGAAGGGCAGTATGGGATATGTGTAACCGGTGTGAAATGGCTAGCTAGTTAGCGGGGTGCGCGCTAATAACGTCTCAATCGGTGACGTCACTCGCTCTGTTGTTCCCCTTGCTCTGCACGGGCCACGGCTTTTGTGGAGCGATGGGGTAACGATGCTTCGTGGGAGGCAGTTGTTGATGTGTGCAGAGGGTCCCTGGTTCGAGCCCAGGTAGGGGCGAGGAGAGGGACAGAAGCTAAACTGTTACATATGCACTATAGCACATGCAGTCAAAATGAAGTGGCATTCCATATGAACATTCCATAGACTTAAAAAAAATGATGAACCATACTTCTTCAAGTTGATGGACACTTTGTCTCAGTTAAATCATTGGAACAAATACTATTTGTCAGACATCAGAACAACCCCACTGTATTCTGACCCAATCACCCCTTGATTATAGTTTTAGCACTATTTTGGTTGTTGTTGAGAGATTCTCTGAATTTTTTCCTTCTCTCTGGTCCACCTACCGCTCTACAGGTCGCTGAGGCACTATTCCAGCATGTCTTCCGGCAGTATGGCCTTCCGGAGGACATTGTTTCCGACCGTGGTCCCCAATTCAAAGTCTATGGACAGATGTGACCAAGGCCGCTGAGGCACAGGAAGTAGTTTCTCTGCTGGAGCGTGCCAGGGAGATGGAACATGAGTTGACATAGTGGGCAAAGTCCCAAAACACAGGGCCAACAATATGGGAGGACAGATGAATGGGCTGAAGGACAAACACAGGACCCACCACCGACGAGGAACCAAAGGGTGAGGAAAAGCAGGTCCTCCGGCATCCTAGTCCCCAGGCGGTGATTCTCATTTTCGACCAAGAGATGGTGGGGTTATGAAGTTGGAGCCGAGGATCACTTCGTGTACAGGTGTGGTGATGTTGAGGAAGGGAAAGCTTTCCTGGTGCATGGGTCCCACGGTGAGGGTGAGGGGTGCTGTGATGTGCGTAACTGTGCCGGATCCCAATGGTCGCGGTTGGGACGCACCGGACACCGCTGAAGCTGGTGCCCCTCCTGGCCTCAATAGGGACAGAGCCCCAACTGTCTCCAGCGACGCCGCTCTGCCACGGAGAGGTGCGTGGCCCCTACCTCCATGGGTTCCGGCTCGGCCTCAGGACAGCCAAAAGAGGGAGGAGAGTGGCGAGGTGGACACCGGCGCTCCCGAAGAAGGTTATCCAGACAAATGGCCATCGCGATGAGAGCGTCCAAGGATATGTTGTCATACCGACAGGCCAACTCTGTCTGGACCTCTTTGTGCAGTCCACTGTGGAATAGAGTGCGGACCGCCGG
The DNA here is from genome assembly GCF_016432855.1 of Salvelinus namaycush. Lineage (NCBI taxonomy): Eukaryota > Metazoa > Chordata > Actinopteri > Salmoniformes > Salmonidae > Salvelinus > Salvelinus namaycush. Next base: position 8,705,922 of record NC_052325.1, read on the forward strand.
CTCATTCCATCCGCTGGAGGCTGCCACAGTCCAAAAGGTGAGGGCTTAATCCGCAGTGATCTGGGCACCCTGCTGGAGTTGGAAAAGTCTCTCACCTCCATCTCTGCCCTCTGGAGGATGGTCGAAGACAGCCCTGAACAGAACCATGAACCTCTCATAGGAACCCAAGTCCTCCTCTCCTCTCTCCCAGACAGCTGTAGCCCGTTCCAACGACCGTCCGGTCAGCCGGGAAATGACCGTGGCAACCTTGGAACTCTCGGTGATGGGGGCTCCTGTCTGATAGGCGAAATAGAGGGAGCACTGGAGTAGGAAGCCACGGCATTTCGATGGAGCGCCGTCATACTTCTCCAGAAGGGACAGTCGGGCATCGCTGACCTGGGCAGACGGCTGTGCAGGCTGGGGGATTGGCTCACTGTGATGACCCGTGGTAGGAGGCCCTCCGTCAAAGGTATGGAGAACTTCGCTGGTGGTGTCGAGGCAGTGGAGAACACGGAGGACTTCCATCATGGCCATACCCAGTAGAGCCAGCTGGTGGTGTCGAGGCAGTGGACAACGTGGAGCATCTCCTTCATGGCCGTACCCAGTAGCGCCAGCTGGTCGTGGTGTTGGTGGAGTAGATTACCTTGTTCCTCAACCGTCTGGAAGATGCTGTTATCTTCTGCTGCTTCCATGTTTTCTGAGGCAGTGTTCTATAAGGTATCCGCTTGGAGTCAGGAAGCAGGTGCAGAAGGTAAGTTTAATGATGAGAAAAAGCAGATAAACAAAACAGGAGAAGCGTACTGAACGTGAACAAAACCAATACTGCCTGATGACTGAGGCTACTGAAAGCTACATATATATAATGGGAGAGTAATCAGGGTGGTGATGAAGTCCAGGTGTACGTCATGATGGTTGCCAGGTGTGTACAATGTGGGTTGCCAGGACCGGTGGTTAGTAGACCAGCGACACCGTGAGCAAAGGGAGCAGGCGTGACAATGGTAAAAGAAAAAGTACACAACACAGGATGTTTAAGGAAATATATCTAACATTTAATTCACAAATACTGTTGTTTGGAACTGTTGTATTGCAAATGTTACTGGGCCTTTAAAGGTAGTAATCCTTTAACTTTAATGTTCAGCAAGTTAAGCTGCAAATAAATGTGAATGTCAGCATTTTCAGACGAAAAACGTTACTTTACTCCCAAGAGTAGAGTGTGTATGAAGTTACACATCACACTATTACAACAGTGGCTGTTTTGGAATAAAATATTCAATATATTTATTTTAACATCCTCCGTGTTGTGTTATTATTGTTTAACCATAGATATGCTCTAGGTCATTTTGAGACCTTAAAGGGCAGCTGAACTCAAAAACCAACTTCTCTGGTTGAAAAAGGCCGATGCTGCTTCGATATTAGTCAGAAACATTGATTCTAGTGTGTAAATGTTGTACAAAGTGTAAATAGCATAATTTTGGTCATATATTCCAAAACAGAGATTTGTGAGATTTAAGTAAGCTGTTATGTTCCTAGAACACTTGAAAATGCTCGCTCAAAATTCAGATATTCGTGTTACTGTCGACAATAAAAGTCCTCCGAAATGTGTGTCTTCTCCCTTCGGACGACGATAACACTCTGACCTGAGCGGGTGGGTGCAGTGTCCAGATGTGCATTTCCAAGTGCTCTGATTGGTTGGGAATGGCAGGGCTATGATTGGTGAGGGATAACTTAGGTGGGCTGAGCAGCCAAACTAACAGGACTTAAGGAGCAGATAATTCTGGGTCTATTGGGAGGTGCAGTGTCCAGATGCGCATTTCCAAGCGCTCTGAAGCAGGTGGCTCGCCTACTGCACTAGGGGAATGTGGCATGACGGCCACAACAGTTGTTGGCAGCTCACTGTCTGCGGCTGAGGCTGTTGACTCTTTTACAACTGCTGAAAGCGATGACTCCCATGGTGGACCATGTGGGGAACCCTGGGCGAGGATCATCAGGGATCTGGAGGAAGTTGGCAGCTGGGCCCCAGAGGCGATGTCAGGTGGTCTCCCACGTGTGAAGGGCTGAGAGTCGCCCAAGGCAGGAGGTGGGCGGTCAGGGAATGGTGGTTTCCCCAGGTCAGGGAGCTGAGGGCCTAGCAGGGCAGAGGACTTGGAACCCACTACTAAATCTGAGGACTGCAAGCCAGGTATAGTGGGAGCATGCAAACCTAGCCAAGCTGGGAACAAATAGTCTAGCGCTAGTATAGGCGACTGGGTGTGGGCTGCGAACTGTATAACTGCACACCTAGAGGAGCAGATAACTCTTGGTCTAGCGGGACAGGAAACCCAGGGCCTAGAACTAGGGCAGGTGGTTTGGCATGTAGCACTGAGGGAGCTGACTGCTTGCCGACTGAGGCTGGTTGTTGCCGACTAACTGAGGGCAGATGCTGCAAACCTAGTTGGGCAGAGAACCTATAGCCTGGCAGAGCAGTGGACTGAGGGCCGACTAGAGCTGGAGACAGTGGAACTAGAACGGCTAAAGGCTGGGAGACTAGTGCTGATAACTTTAGGCTTGACAGGGAGAACGTGTCTGGACCAGAAAGGGAAACAAGACTCTGGACGTGACAGGGAAACCGACTCTGAACATGACAGGGAGAACAAATCTGAACCTGACAGGGAGAATGACTCTGGACCTGACAGGGAAACTGACTCTGAACATGACAGGGAGAACAAATCTGAACCTGACAGGGAGAATGACTCTGGACCTGCCAGGGAAACTGACGCTGGACTTGGAGAATAGTAGACCTCTGGGCCTACTAGAGAAACTGATACCTCTGAGCCTTGTGGGGAAGGAGCTTGATGACCCACATGGGTTATGGACTGAGGGACGACTAATGCTGGAGACAACAGACCTAGTGAAGCTGGAGACCAATGACCTGGTGCAGCTTGAGACCAATGACCTGGTGCAGCTGGAGACCAATGACCTGGAACAGCTTGAGACCAATGACCTAGTGCAGCTGTAGACCAATGACCTAGTGCAGCTGTAGACCAATGACCTAGTGCAGCTGGAGACCAATGACCTAGTGCAGCTGGAGACCAATGACCTAGTGCAGCTGGAGACCAATGACCTAGTGCAGCTGGAGACCAATGACCTAGTGCAGCTGGAGACCAATGACCTAGTGCAGCTGGAGACCAATGACCTAGTGCAGCAGGAGACCACTGACCTAGTGCAGCAGGAGCCCAATGACCTAGTGCAGCTGGAGACCAATGACCTAGTGCAGCAGGAGACCAATGACCTAGTGCAGCAGGAGACCACTGACCTAGTGCAGCAGGAGACCAATGACCTAGTGCAGCAGGAGACCAATGACCTAGTGCAGCAGGAGACCAATGACCTAGTGCAGCAGGAGACCAATGACCTTGTGCAGCAGGAGACCAATGACCTTGTGCAGCAGGAGACCAATGATCTACTGCAGCTGGAGACCAATGACCTAGTGCTAGGGACTGAGGGCAGATGAGGGCTGAGGACTGAGAAACTGGCACAGGTAACTTGTAAGGCAGGAGCCTCTAAACCTGGTAGGATAGTAAACTGCCTAATAACTAAGGTAGGGGACTGCAATCTGAGCAGGGCAGGAGACTGCTAACTTATGGCTAACTTATGGCCTAGCATGTAGGATACACTAGACCTTACATCAGGGGTGACTTCTGGTGGGTGACCCGAGGTGATGTCTGGCAGGTCCCCTGAGGTGAGGTCTGGAGGTAGCAGGACCCTCGGGCCGGAACTATCACGGTGCTAGCAGGTGGTGCCAGCAGGGACACCAGGCCTGGGACTGGCAGGTCCCACCAGGCTGTGACTGGAGAGGCCCCAACGTCTGGGCTGTACTCGACCTCTGCAGTAACTGCTGGATGTGGCTTCATCCAAGGAGCGGGCGACAAATTCAGTGCGGGCTTGGGCTCTGGGCCAGGAGCAGTGCTGGGCTCCTGAGGGAGAGCAGGTGGAGTCTTTGTGGCTGAAGGTTCCAGGGTAGCAGACAGTCAAACCTCGGGCTCCCGAGCGTCTGCCCCACTGGGAGGAGAGGACGACTCCGCAACGGCAACCAGAACAGGTCACTTGGCAGAGGCTGGCAGTGGCTCCACGACTGGAGAGGGAGTCTCCTTAACTCTGGCTAGTCGAGGAGCTGGCTGAGGAATGTACAGACCTTGTTGTCGTGGACTGTGCACTCTGGAGTTCATATGCTTGGGAGCTAGGCTGCTCTGCCTGGAGCGACAAAGATCTGTTAAAACCTCTTATGGCTGCAAGCCCGAGGTCGGTACACCTATGACAACATCCAGCTCAAAGTGCAGGGCGCGAAATTCAAAAAAATATTTTTTTTTAATATTTAACTTTCACACATTAACAAGTCCAATACAGCATATGAAAGGTACACATCTTGTGAATCAAGCCAACATGTCCGATTTTTAAAATGTTTTACAGGGAAGACAAAATATGTAAATCTATTAGCTAACCACGTTAGCAAAAGACACCACTTTTCTAACTCCATCAGTTTCTTACTCCATCAGGTGCTATCACCAATTCGACCAAATAAAGATAGAAATAGCCACTAACCAAGAAAAAACTTCATCAGATGATAGTCTGATAACATATTTATTGTATAGCATAGGTTTTGTTAGAAAAATGTGCATATTTCAGGTATAAATCATAGTTTGCCATTGCAGCCACCATCACAAATCTCACCAAAGCGACTAGAATTACTACAGAGAGCAACGTGTATTACCAATTTACTCATCATAAAACATTTCTTAAAAATAGACAGCGCATAGCAATGGAAAGACACAGATCTTGTGAATTCAGACAACATTTCAGATTTTCTAAGTGTTTTACAGCGAAAACACAATAAATCGTTATATTAGCATACCACATGTGCAAACGTTACCCGAGCATTGATTCAAGCCAAAGAGAGCGATAACGTAATCATCGCCAAAATATATTAATTTTTTCACTAACCTTCTCAGAATTCTTCCGATGACACTCCTGTAACATCATATTACAACATACATATAGAGTTTGTTCGAAAATGTGCATATTTAGCCACAAAAAAACGTGGTTATACAATGACAATACTAGCAAAACTAGCCTGAAAATGTCGGGCGCCATCTTTCACAGTGATCTTGTCTCATGAATAACTATTCATAAACTTGACTAAAAAAATATAAGTTGGACAGCTATCGAAAGACAAATTAGTTCTTAATGCAATCGCTGAATTACATTTCTAAAATTATCCTTACTGTGCAATACAGGGTTCGCCAAGCGAAGCTATACCAAAAAAAATGGCGGAATATGCGTTTAACATTTTTCGACAGAACAACGATTTATCATCTTAAATATTTCTTACTATGAGGTGATCTTCCATCAGAATCTTGGGCAATGTATCCTTTCTTGGGTCTAATCTTCTTTTGGTCGAAAGATGTCCTCTTGTCCGTCGAAATGCCCACTAACGTTCGACCGGGACCCCGAAACGTGCCCGGCGCTTCAAAGTGCATCACAAAGCAATGCCTCAAAATCGCACTAAACGGATATAAATTGCTATAAAACGGTTTAAATTAACTACCTTATGATGTTTTTAACACCTATAACGAGTAAAAACATGACCGGCGATATATTACTGGCTAAACAACAGCTTGGAAAGAGAGCAGGTCCGACGTCCATCGTGCGTCAGGCGCAGGGAGCAAAAGAACGGTACATCCGGTCTTTGGCCTTTTATACAGGCCCTGATTGCGCAATCGACTCCATTCAAATTGTCACCACTTACTGACATCTAGAGGAAGGCGTGGGCAGTGTTTGTATCCTCATAGCATTTACAGGGACTTTAAAACTGACCTGGGACCAGAGGCCAAGATTTCTGAAATCTCACTCCCTGTCAGGAAAAGTGCTGTAGAATGAGTTCTGTTCCACTCAGAGACATAATTCAAATGGCTATAGAAACTAGAGAGTGTTTTCTATCCAATAATAACAATAATATGCATATTGTACGAGCAAGAATTGAGTACGAGGCCGTTTGAAATGGGCACCTTTAATCAGAGCTACTCAATACTGCCCCTGCAGCCATAAAAAGTTAAATAGCTGGGCCACCTCGGGATGTAGTGAGGGTCCCAATGGTCCTGTGGAGATGGTGAACACTCAGGCCGGGAGGTCCTGGAGTAGTGTCTCTCAGGTGAGTAATCTGTCCGACTCAGGGAGGACCGGCAGTGATGGCGCTCCCGTGGCGGTGACGATGGCTCCAGCCGGGGAGGCCTAGAGCTGTGGTAGTCAGGAGCGTAGCAACGGTACCGGTGCTCCAGCGGCCAACAGGCCCTGGGAGGGCCTAGAGTACACCCTTCTGATCTCTTGCTGCTCGTGACGCAGTTACTCATATTCCCTCATCAGCTCCCAACTGGTGAGGGTGTGGTCACAAAAGTATTTGTCATTATTACAGACTATAAAAGTTGCTTATAAATGTGTGAATAACTAGCTTGCTAAAACAAATGCAGGAGTAATGATAAATAAGTTATGAATAAACTGTTTACTTATCCATTATTAATTATTTAGTGTGTTACCCAATCTCTATATTCATTCAGAGTAAACAGTATCTGAGAGAGCTGCTCTGGCGTGACCCCTGACCTGGCAGCAGTGATGTAGTGAGAGTAGTGGTAGTGTTCATTACCAGTATGTTGAGGTTGAAGTGTCTGCTGCAGTCTCCTGCGCTGTTGTGTTGAATAATTAATGCATATAGTTGTTATTTATAAATGTGAGAATACCTAGCTGGGAAAAATTTAACATTATAAAGTGTTACACATAATTGCATATTCTTGCATTTTACCCTCAACTACTTACACAATACACCATTGAGATAGACTTGGACGTTATCTGACACCATGCAATATTGAATAATTCAACTTCACTACACTTGTTGAAGGCATTGTGTTCCAATCGAGCCACTAGAGGGTGATGTTAAACATACATAATGACTCGTCCTCAAAATGTACTTTTAGAATACTTACATACTATTTATCATGAAATAACATGGAACAACAACAGACGTTGGTTTTTGGAATATACAACCCAAAATGACTACAATGTATTTTATAAAACAAGCTTATACCTTCTTATGCCTTCTCCAAGTCATTCCAATCCAATCCAGACAAAACATTCTGTATCTATGACGACAACACTGAGATAAGTCACGTCAGTGTATTGTTACATGAAAGAAGCAATTACAACAATTGCATAATATAACTATATCAAACCTGTTTGTCAAATTTAGGAATAAAAACATAGGAACTACGAATGCCTTAACTTCAACCATGTTAAAATATGTTTAGCTGTCACTTTGAACCACGGATAAAAGAAAGCATAAATTATTGGATTAATTAAGGAATTGGTAAGTGGCAGAAAACGGATGAAAAGGGATAAATTGTAACTTAAAAAAGACACAAAAAAAGAAAACAAAGAGAGATGGAATCCAACTTTTTAATTTGTTGAAAACAATAGCTTTGCGACATCAAATGAAGAGCTTCTCACACGACTGGCCTAGCTGGGTGATGTTTTTTCTCGCCTGAATTATCTGAATCTAGGATTAAAGGGACTCTCCGCAACTATATTCAATGTGTGGGACAAAATTGAGGCTATGATTAAGAAGTTGGAGCTCTTCTCTGTCTGCAATAACAAGGACAACACACAGGTCTTTCCATCATTGTATGATTATTTGTGAGCAAATGAACTCAAGCTTACGGACAATGTCAAATGTGATATAGCGAAGCACCTGAGTGAGCTGGGTGCACAATTACGCAGGTACTTTCCCGAAACGGACGACACAAACACCTGGGTTCGTTAGCGCTTTCATACCCTGCCTCCAGTCCACTTACCAATATCTGAACAAGAGAGCCTCATCGAAATTGCAACAAGCGATTCTGTGAAAATTTAATTTATTCAGAAGCCGCTACCAGATGTCACGGTCTGTGCCACTACCAAATCACGCTGTTAAGACACTGATGCCCTCTGCAACCACATACCTATGTGAGAGTGGATTCTCGGCCCTCACTAGCATGAAAACTAAATACAGGCACAGACTGTGTGTGGAAAAGGATTTAAGTCTGAGACTCTCTCCAATACAACCCAACATTGCAGAGTTATGTGTATCCTTTCAAGCACACCCTTCTTATTAACCTGTGGTGAGTTATTCACCATTTTTGATGAACAAATAAGGTTTTATATGTAAGATGGCTAAATAAAGAGCAAAATAATGTATTATTATTATATTATTATTTGTGCCCTGGTCCTATAAGCGCTCTTTGTCACTTCCTATGAACCGGGTTGTGACAAAAACTCACACCATTTTCTTCCAAAACAGACATTTGTGAGATTTAAGTAACCTGTTATTTTCCTAGATCACTTGTATATTTGACTGTTGAGTTGAGTCCTGCCCACTAACAGGGGATGGTTACGCCAGATTTGTCATGCACGGAGAAACAGCTGCACTGATTGCGCTCTAACCAATCCTACGACAGAACCTACAGACAGTGAGACAGACCTGCAGCACCTCAGACATGTTTACATAAGACAACACGCACTTGTTTACATAAGACAACACATCACCAATGTTATGTTGAAAGAACACTTGACACCTAAGCCCTTTATGGAGTGGCCACTTGTTGATGTGTTTGATAGGGATCACTCCAGTCTGCCACTGATTTGGTCAAAATGACAATTGAGACGATGTGCACTTGCATCCCAACTGCCACTTGTCAATATTTAAAAATTCAAAACCCATTTGTGAGCATCTTGTGTTACGCCCCAACCTGTTTTGTAACATGAAACACTGCCAGACAGACGCATACAGTAATAGAAAATGAGAACGTTGTCAAAACGGAGAGGTCGCCATTCCGCAGAGACTTTATAAGTTGATTTATCTAGCTGTCCAAAGTGTTACTAGCTAGCTTCATAACAGCGACTTTATAATAGAAAGTGACAAAGTTAGCTGACTTAGCTAACGTGGCCTAGATGTTCAATGTTCCTGCTAGCTGCTAGCTAGCGTCATTGACAAACACAGGGATGGAACTTAGCTAGCAAGCTAGTGATTTTCCACATTGATAAACAGCATATAGCTTGTGCTGTATTTACTACAGTTTGACAGCCTGCTGATGAAGTTGTAGACATGTTCTCAGAAATCCATCATGAGCATAGCAGCAGCTGACTCAATACTGTCTGCAGTGCACTGACTATAGTTTTCATGCATTTTTTTTATTTTTTACTTGAGAAATACTGCACCAAACACCTTAGCTAGATGTAAACTTCTAAATTAATGACAGATTTCTTGATTTATCTTAATTGTGACTATTTTGAGGGTGAAAGGTTGCTACCGTTACTCAAGAGATACAATCAACACTAACTGGTCCTCTGTAGATCAGTTGGTAGAGCATGGCACATGCAAAACCAGGATAGTGGGTTCAATCCAAGTCACTTTGGATAAAAGTGTCTGCTAAATGGCATATGGGTATGATGTAGCGAAGTTAAGCCGTCATTTGGCTTTACGTACCACTTACTTATGGAGATATGGCCATGCGAATCCTACCAATTAGAACCGATAGAGCTGGTTGGCGGCCATTTTGGAAAACTGGTTAAATCTGCAATGGCACTAGACATATTTATTAAGACCTTTACTTGCTTTCTGCATAGGCTAAATGGTCTCATCATAAAGGCATTTAGTTAAAATTGGTTACATATCTCTCTGCTGAACATATGGTTCTATTATATTTCTATGGGATTTTAGTTAAAAGGGGTTACATACAGTGCCCTCCATAATTATTGGGACAGTAAAGCATATTTTATTATTTCGTCTCTATACCTCAAACGTTTGGATTTGAAATCAGACAATGACTATGAGGTTGGCAGCTTTCATTTGAGGGTATTTTCACCCATATCCATATCAGCTGGACCGTTTAGAAATTACATCCCTTTTTGTACATACACACTTATATGTGTATTAATGTAGTAAAAACGTAAGTATTTGGTCCCATGCAATGACTACATCAAGCTTGTGACTCTACAAATTAATCCTGAATACCGAGTGAGAAAGTTAGACACAACAAATATCATACCCCCAAGACATGCTAACCTCTCACCATTACAATAACAAGGGAGGTTAGCATTTGGGGGGGTATGATATTTGTACGTCTGTAATTTTCTCACTCATCATTATTCACGACTCATTAAGGATGATCCAAAATCATTGTGCATTATTGCTTAATTATACGAGGGGGTGTGGTAAGCACGACACATCGCAGAGTGCCTGGATACACCCCTTAGCCGTGGTATACTGGCAATATATACCACAAACCCCAGAGGTGCATTATTGCTATTATAAACTGGTTACCAATGTAATTAGACCAGTAAAAATAAATGTTTTGTCATACCCGTGGTATACAGTCAGTTGCGAAAGTATTCACCCCCTTGCCATTTTTCCTATTTTGTTGCCTTACAACCTGGAATTAAAATAGATTTTTGGGGGGTTTGTATCATTTGATTTACACAACATGCCTACCACTTTGAAGATACATGTTTTTTATTGTGAAACAAACAAAAAATAAGACAAAAAAACTGAAAACTTGAGTGTGCATAACTATTCAACCCCCCCAAAGTCAATACTTTGTAGAGCCACGTTTTGCAGCAATTACAGCTGCAAGTCTCTTGGGGTATGTCTCTATAAGCTTGGCACATCTAGCCACTGGGATTTGTGCCCATTCTTCAAGGCAAAACTGCCCCAGCTCCTTCAAGTTGGATGGGTTCCGCTGGTGTACAGCAATATTTAAGTCATACCACAAATTCTCAATTGGATTGGGGTCTGGGCTTTGACTAGGCCAATCCAAGACATTTAAATGCTTCCCCTTAAACCACTCAAGTGTTGCTTTAGTAGTATGCTTAGGGTCATTGTCCTGTTGGAAGGTGAACCTCCGTCCCAGTCTCAAATCCCTGGAAGACCGAAACAGGTATCGCTCAAGAATTTCCCTGTATTTAGCGCCATCCATCATTCCTTAAATTCTGACCAGTTTCCCAGTCCCTGCCAATGAAAAACATCCCCACAGCATGATGCTGCCACCACCATGCTTCACTGTGTATGGTATTCTCGGGGTGATAGGTGTTGGGTTTGCGCCAGACATAGCGTTTTCCTTGATGATCAAAAAGCTCAATTTTAGTCTCATCTGACCAGAGTACCTTCTTCCATATATTTGGGGAGTCTCCCACATGCCTTTTGGCGAACACCAAATGTGTTTGCTTATTTTTTTCTTTAAGCAATGGCTTCTTTCTGACCACTCTCCGTAAAGCCCAGCTCTGTGTAGTGTACGGCTTAAAGTGGTCCTATGGACAGATACTCCAATCTCCGCTGTGGAGCTTTGCAGCTCCTTCAGGATTATCTTTGGTCTCATTGTTGCCTCTCTGATTAATGCCCTCCTTGCCTGGTCAGTGAGTTTCCGTGGGCGACCCTCTCTTGGCAGGTTTGTTGTGGTGCCATATTCTTAAGAATGAATTTAATGGTGCTCTGTGGGATGTTCAAAGTTTCTGATATGTTTTTATAACCCAACCCTGATCTGTACTTCTCCATAACTTTGTCCCTGACTTGTTTGGAGAGCTCGTTGATCTTCATGGTGCCGCTTGCTTGGTGGTGCCCCTTGCTTAGTGGTGCCCCTTGCTTAGTGGTGTTGCAGACTCTGGGGCCTTTCAGAACAGGTGTATAAATACTGAGATCATGTGACACTTAGATTGCACACAGGTGGACTTTATTAAAATAATTATGTGACTTCTGAAGGTAATTGATTGCACCAGATCTTATTTAGGGGCTTCATAGAAAAGGGGATGAATGCATATGCAGCACCACTTTCAGTATTTTATTTATTTACAATTTTGTTTTCATTTCACTTCACCGATTTAGACTATTTTGTGCATGTCCATTACATGAAAACCAAATAAAATCTATTTAAATTACAGGTTGTAATGCAACAAAACAGGAAAAACATCAAGGGGGATGAATACTTTTGCAAGGCACTGTACCACGGCTGTCAGCCAATTAGCATTCAGGGCTCGAACCACCCAGTTTATAATCCACATTAATGTAGAAACATATATTATATTCTTATTTACCACGAGCGACACTCCAATATAACAATACATTATTTACCATTCATTTCTATTGGGCACAAAATCATCTGAAACACCACCAAAACAAACTGCAAATGCATCCAACAAGTTTGTAGAGTCAAAAGCTGGATTTAGTATATAATATATGTTTATGTAGATAATATGTAGATAATATATGTTTCTACATTAATGTAGAAACATATATTATATTCTTATTTACCACGAGCGACACTCCAATATAACAATACATTATTTACCATTAATTTCTATTGGGCACAAAATCATCTGAAACACCACCAAAACAAACTGCAAATGCATCCAACAAGTTTGTAGAGTCAAAAGCTGGATTTAGTCATTGCGTGCTAGGAATATGGTACTAAAAATACTGACCTTTTGACTACTTTATTGTAAGAATCTTTAAAAAGTCTCAATTTTTACCCTTACCTTTTTTAGAAAATTGCCCTTACCTTTTTTAGAAAATTGCATTAGTATAAAATAATATTTCACAAATGTTCTATTTATTTTATAGTCATTATTTCTCATCTTTATCAAGGGTGTCAATCATTTAGGACCCCACTGTACATACATTCTGTCTATACACACCACCTACTGACATTCTGTCTATACACACCACCTATTGATATTCTCACTCTAATATATCTACTTGGTTATTTATTGATTTCTTGTTTGATTAATTGTGTTGTTGTATTGTATGTCCGATACATTCTACTGCACCATTGGAGCTGGTAACAAGCATTTTACTGCACCTGCCATAAAACCTGCAGATCTGTGTACGTGACCAATATACTTTAATTATTATTATTTATTTTTTTATCTAGTTAGTTGTTCTGTCATATTCCAGAGGGTTCTGTTAGCACTACAATACCATATACTGTATTGTTCATTTACATGGAAATTAATTGAGAAACGTCAGCATACAAATACACAACACAACATATTACATGCTGTACGGAAACTGGAACGTTAGTAAACAAGTCACACATTTACCTATTCACATATTATTCAAAACATGCAGGGCTCTGTCATAATGACACGTATATCACTCTACCAATGAAAGGTGTCAAACACATCTAATACATAGTGATACTTTTTTAAAAACTTTTATTTATACAGGAGAGGTCACCTTAGAGACCAGGAACTCATTTACAAGGATGCCTTGTGAAAATGAACATACAATAAATAAAACAAGATTCATCAAAACTATCAAAAATGGGTGGTAGATAGCCTAGCGGTTAAAATGTTGGGCCAGTTAGAGAAATGTCGATGGTTCAAATCCCCGTGCCAACTGGGTGAACAATCTGTCGATGTGCCCTTGAGCAAGGCACTTCATCCTAATAGTACTTGTAAGTCGCTCTGGATAAGAACGTTTAAAAAATGGCTGACATTTTTTTTATTTCACCTCTGAATGATTCCTAAAGAGCATATTACATCAGCAAAAGTCAACCTGTGCCCTGTGAATGATGTCACTGAGACTATATTGTCTCTACTGGGTAAGTGGACAACTCTTTAATGATGTTAGTTTTACTTGGTTAAGTTTCTGACACCAGAGGCTCCTGTTATCACCTGTATGCAAGGCTCTGGAACAATGAGGTCCAAAACTCTAAGGAATTCTAACAATTAAAGGTGTTGGAGGCACACAAACGCTTTACTCCAGGGACCTAATAAGGCCCCAATACAGCATAAACATTCAACGTGAACCTGAAAGCAGCTCTATTGTCATTTGTGTGAGCACAACTTCCATTAGGCCTCAGCCTCAGTACAACTCTCACCCCTAAACTAGTCTTCCCTTCACAGGTCAAGAATCCACATCTGAATCATGACTTTTTCACAGGTGGGATCTGAACCCTGGTATCCTGAGTGGAAAACCAACATCTTAACCAATAGTCCAAGAGGAAAGTCCCTCTTGGACCCAAGGTGACACTGATTTAGAAGTACCAGGCAGAGCTACCTCATCATGACCATTGTTATGTTTGGAGGAAAAAGGGGGAGGCTTGCAAGCCGAAGAACACCATCCCAACCGTGAAGCACGAGGGTAGCAGCATCATGTTGTAGGGGTGCTTTGCTGCAGGAGGGACTGGTGCACTTCACAAAATAGATAGCTTCATGAGGAGGGGAAATTATGTGGATATTTTGAAGCAACATCTCAAGACATCAGTCAGGAAGTTAAAGCTTGGTCGCAAATGGGCCTTCCAAATGGACAATGACCCCAAGCATACTTCCAAAGTTGTTGCAAAATGGCTTAAGGACAACAAAGTCAAGGTATTGGAGTGGCCATCACAAAGCCCTGACCTCAACCCTATAGAAAATGTGTGGGCAGAACTGAAAAAGCGTGTGCGAGCAAGGAGGCCAACAAACCTGTCTCAGTTACACCAGCTCTGTCAGGAGGAATGGGCCAAAATTCACCCAACTTATTGTGGGAAGCTTGTGGAAGGCTACCCGAAACATTTGATCCAAGTTAAACAATTTATAGGCAATGCTACCAAATACTAATTGAGTGTATGTAAACTTCTGACCCACTGGGAATGTGATGAAAGAAATAAAAGCTGAAATAAATCATTCTCTCTACTATTATTCTGACATTTCACATTCTTAAAATAAAGTGGTGATCCTAACTGACCTAAAACAGGGATTTTTTACGAGGATTAAATGTCAGGAATTGTGAAAAACTGAGTTTAAATGTATTTGGCTAAGGTGCATGTAAACTTCCGACTTCAACTGTATATACATGTAGGTAGAGTTAATTCAAGTGACTATACATAGATGACAACAGAGAGTGGCAGTGGTGTGGAGAGGGGAGGGATGGGGTGCAATGTGAATAGTCTGGGTGGCCATTTGACTAGATAATCAGGAGGCTTGTTGCTTGGAGGTAGCCTCTTGGACCTAGACTTGGCGCTCCGGTACTGCTTGCCGTGTGGTAATAGAGAGAACAGTCTATGACTAGGGTGACTGGAGTCTTTGACAATTTTCAGGGCCTTCCTCTGACACCACCTGGAATAGAGGTCCTAGATGGCAGTGTCATGACGTTGGCCTGGGGGTAGGTTTATGACAGTCATAAATACCTCTTCCCCCCTTTGTCACGGCCGTTTAAAGGAGTGGACCAAGGCGCAGCGATTTGAGCTTACATACTAATTTATTTACCGAAGGCGCCAACAAAAACAATAAATATCAAAACGACACGTGAAGCCAACATAGTGCATCCAGGCAACTAACAAGGACAACTACCCACAAAACCAACTTGGAAAATGGCAACCTAAATAGGCTCCCCAATCAGAGACAACGATAAACAGCTGTCTCTGATTGGGAACCCATCCAGGCCACCATCAACCTAATTACCCCTAGACAATACAAAATCCCCATAGATAACAAAAAACCCTAGACAGGACAAAAACTAAACAAACCACCCTGACCTAACCAAATAATAAAGAAACCAAATATAACTAAAGTCAGGGCGTGACACCCTTTTTCCTCTCCCTACTCTACTGATATGACATTAGAAAACCCCTTTGGTTAACATAGAGATTCTGGGAACATCAGAAGTTGGGGGGGGATGAACTATATTCTGGTAATCCGACCAACTGAACATATGCGGTGGTACTTAAGGTATATTATGTCAGTTCGGTTGTCATCTGGCACATTCTCATCAATGATAGAATGACATAAACTCTACTGTGGAAACTCTACACATCAGAGGTATCGGATTCACCTGGAATTGTTATTCAATTCAAATGTTTGAATATGAAATTATTTGTGAAGAGATTAAATGTAATTTTAGCTTCCAAATCAGTGATTTCGGTTTTCATAAGTTTAGGGCTCTGCTCAACTAGTGGCCCGCCCCTGTGAAGAGACATGGGTTATAAACTTTTCAGACACACCCTTCTCCCTCCACTATATAAGCCATTGACGAAAATTAAACTTTCTGTTTCTGAGGATGTGAGGACTACGGTCCGATGTCAGAATGGTTCAGATAATAACTACAGAACGAAGCCAACATCAGCGTGAGCTTTGGTTGCGAATGGTATGAACTTTGAACTCTTATTCACTACAGAAGTGATACCTCCTAGCCGTTGAGTTAGCAACAGCAGCTGCAAACGCAGGTTAGGAAGGACAGACAGAGTATCCCGTCTACTACACAGCGACGTTACTACAACGTATCCAATTTACCAGCAGAGACATTCTTCAAAGGACAAAGGACTCGGTTGGGCAACACGGCCTTCCATCTACCAACAACCTACCGAAGCGCAGAGTAAATATTTATTGCATTTTCCTTTTCCAAATGGGCGGTAATTTAGAATGCATAAGATATTGTATTTACGATAGCACAGCTTCGCCCTTTGTTCCTCAGTCTTCCCGCTCTTTCACTCAAACCCAGCCCCTTTTCTTTTGTGTAACAAGCTGTCATATCTGTTCCGCCCGCTAAGGACATTTTCCTTTATGACGTAATTTGGAATCAAGGTATGATTCATTCTGTGTATATGTAATTCTGTGTGATTGGTTAGGTATTTAGTAAATAAATAATTAAACCCAATTTTGTATTGCTGATTCAACTTGTTAGCCAGGGTTCGTGAAGATAACCAAGAATTTACAACTTTCAGATGAGACTGAAATAAGGTGACGATTAATATTGACTGCTATTGATGTAAAATATTACTAGGTCTTTAAGAGTTTATTCGGAAGATAACAGCTCTATAAATATTATTTCGTGGTGCCCCTCCTCTCTAGTTAATTACATTTACATGATTAGTTCAATCAGGTAGTTTTAATTACGGAGAAATTATTTTATAGAATAGCATGTCATAACACTTAATCCGGCATAGCCAAAGACACGAAAGCAGGAAGCTTGGCCCCAGTGATGTACTGGGACGTTCACACTACCCTCTGTAGTGCCTTGCGGTCGGAGGCCGAGCAGTTGCCATTCCAGGCAGTGATGCAACCATTCAGGATGCTCTCGATGGTGCAGCTGTAGAACCTTTTGAGGATCTGAATACCCATGCCAAATATTTTCAGTCTACTGAGGGTGAAATAGGTTTTGTTGTGCCCGCATCACGACTGTCATGGTGTGCTTGGATCATGTTAGTTTGTTGGTGATGTGGTGATGTGGACACCAAGGAACTTGAAGCTCTCACCTGCTCCACAACAGCCCCGTCGATGAGAATGGGGGCGTGCTCTGTCCTCTTTTTCCTGTGGTCCACAATCATCTCCTTTGTCTTGACCACGTTGAGGGAGAGGTTGTTGTCCTGGCACCACACGGCCAGGTCTCTGACCTCCTCCCTATAGGCTGTCTCGTTGTTGTCGGTGATCAGGCCCACCACTGTTGTGTCATCTGCAAATTTAATGATGGTGTTGGAGTTGTGCCTGGCCGCGCAGTCATCGGTGAACAGGGAGTACTGAAGGGGTCTGAGCACGCACCCCTGAGGGGCCCCTGTGTTGAGGATCAGCGTGGCGGATCTGTTGTTACCTACCCTTACCACCTGAAGGCGGCCCGTCAGGAAGTCCAAGATCCAGTTGCAAAGGGAGGTGTTTAGTCCCAGGGTCCTTAGCTTATTGATGAGCTTTGAGGGCACTATGGTGTTGAACGCTGAGCTGTAGTCAATGAATATCATTCTCACATAGGTGTTCCTTCTGTCCAGGTGGGAAAGGGCAGTGTGGAGTGCAATAGAGACTGCATCATCTGTGGATCTGTTGGGGCGGTATGCAAACTGGAGTGTGTCTAGGGTTTCTGGAATGATGGTGTTGATGTGAGCCATGACCAGCCTTTCAAAGCACTTCATGACTACATACGTGAGTGCTACAGGTCGGTAGTCATTTAGGCAGGTTGCCTTAGTGTTCTTGGGCACAGGCACTATGGTGGTCTGTTTAAAACATGTAGGTATTACAGACTCGGAGAGGGAGAGGTTGAAAATGTCAGTGAAGACACTTGCTACTTGGTCAGAACATGCTCGCAGTACACATCCTGGTAATCCGTCTGGCCTTGCGGCCTTGTGAATGTTGACCTGTCTAAAGGTCTTACTCACATCGGCTGCGGAGAGCGTGATCACACAGTCTTCCGGAACAGCTGGTGCTCTCATGCATGCTTCAGTGTTATTTGCCTCAAAGCAAACAAAAAAGTAGTTTAGCTCATCTGGTAGGCTTGTGTCACTGGGCAGCTCTCCACTGTGCTTCCCTTTGTAGTCTGTAATGGTTTGCAGGCCCCGCCACATCCAACGAGCATCAGAGCCGGTGTAGTCCGACTCGATCTTAGTCCTGTATTGACACTTTGTCTGTTTGATGGTTCGTCGGAGGGCATAGGCAGGATTTCTTATAAGCTTCCGGGTTAGAGTCCCGCTTCTTGAAAGTGGCAGCTCTCGCCTTTAGCTCAGTGTGGATGTAATCCATGGTTTCTGGTTGTGGTATGTACATACGGTCACTGTGGGGATGACGTCATCGATGCACTTATTGATGAAGCCAATGACAGATGCGGTGTTCTCCTCAATGCCATTGAAGGAATCCCGGAACATGTTCCAGTCTGTGATAGACTGGAATTTGCAGACGTGTTGCTGTGCGTTTTGTTGCCAACCTTACTTTGCTAGCTGACAACTTTACGTTTTTTTTCTTTTTCTTCTTTTTAATTACCGTTTATATTTTTAGTTTTTCCATCACAACTTTTTTCCCTCATTCAACTTTTTCACTCCGGACGCTTTATCTGGACATGGTTCGTCAGCACTTTCAACAGCCGAAGCTAAGTAGTAACATTAACATGATGTCTTCTAATTGCAGTCGCTGTACTCATAATATACAGGAGAACGATCGCCTTATGGCGAGGATAGCTGTGCTGCAAGCCCAGGTTCAGACGCAATCGTTAGGCAAGGGTAATTTCAGTGTAGGAAAGGATGAAACAGCGTCTGTGCCGCCAGTAAGTACAGATAGTAACGTTAGTATAAATCCCCCCGCACAGTCCCCGCAGCCGGACAACTTTCTCATGGCTTCTGGAGGGAAATGTTGTAGGAATGCTCAACTGGTGTCGCTCATTCAGCCGACAGAAACTTTCAACCGGTTTTCCCCATTAAGTAGCGAGTCGGAGTCTGAGGCCGAGTCTTCTCTTGTCTCTACTCCTCCCGTTACGGGGTCTGAGACGCCGAAGGCTCCCACCATTAGCTCTGACAAATTGAAAACCCTAGTCATTGGCGACTCCATTACCCGCAGTATTAGACTTAAAACGAATCACCCAGCGATCATACACTGTTTACCAGGGGGCAGGGCTACCGACGTTAAGGCTAATCTGAAGATGGTGCTGGCTAAAGCTAAAACTGGCAAGTGTAGAGAGTATAGAGATATTGTTATCCACGTCGGCACCAACGATGTTAGGATGAAACAGTCAGAGGTCACCAAGCACAACATAGCTTCAGCGTGTAAATCAGCTAGAAAGATGTGTCGACATCGAGTAATTGTCTCTGGCCCCCTCCCAGTTAGGGGGAGTGACGAGCTCTACAGCAGAGTCTCACAACTCAATCGCTGGTTGAAAACTGTTTTCTGCCCCTCCCAAAAGATAGAATTTGTAGATAATTGGCCCTCTTTCTGGGACTCACCCACAAACAGGACCAAGCCTGACCTGCTGAGGAGTGACGGACTCCATCCTAGCTGGAGGGGTGCTCTCATCTTATCTACCAACATAGACAGGGCTCTAACTCCTCTAGCTCCACAATTAAATAGGGTGCAGGCCAGGCAGCAGGCTGTTAGCCAACCTGCCAGCTTAGTGGAGTCTGCCACTAGCATAGTCAGTGTAGTCAGCTCAGCCATCCCCATTGAGACTGTGTCTGTGCCTCGACCTAGGTTGGGCAAAACTAAACATGGCGGTGTTCGCCTTAGCAATCTCATTAGGATAAAGACCTCCTCCATTCCTGCCATTATTGAAAGAGATCGTGATACCTCACATCTCAAAATAGGGTTACTTAATGTTAGATCCCTCACTTCAAAGGCAGTTATAGTCAATGAACTAATCACTGATCATAATCTTGATGTGATTGGCCTGACTGAAACATGGCTTAAGCCTGATGAATTTACTGTGTTAAATGAGGCCTCACCTCCTGGTTACACTAGTGACCATATCCCCCGTGCATCCCGCAAAGGCGGAGGTGTTGCTAACATTTACGATAGCAAATTTCAATTTACAAAAAAAAAAATGACGTTTTCGTCTTTTGAGCTTCTAGTCATGAAATCTATGCAGCCTACTCAATCACTTTTTATAGCTACTGTTTACAGGCCTCCTGGGCCATATACAGCGTTCCTCTCTGAGTTCCCTGAATTCATATCGGACCTTGTAGTCATAGCAGATCATATTCAAATTTTTGGTGATTTTAATATTCATATGAAGTACACAGACCCACTCCAAAAGGCCACAGACCCACTCCAAAAGGCTTTCGGAGCCATCATCGATTCAGTGGGTTTTGTCCAACATGTCTCTGGACCTACTCACTGCCACAGTCATACTCTGGACCTAGTTTTGTCCCATGGAATA
Source organism: Salvelinus namaycush (assembly GCF_016432855.1). NCBI lineage: Eukaryota > Metazoa > Chordata > Actinopteri > Salmoniformes > Salmonidae > Salvelinus > Salvelinus namaycush. Next base: position 8,726,551 of record NC_052325.1, read on the forward strand.
AATGTTGTAGATCTTAATGTTTTTCCTCATAATCCTGGACTATCGGACCACCATTTTATTACGTTTGCAATCGCAACAAATAATCTGCTCAGACCCCAACCAAGGAGCATCAAAAGTCGTGCTATAAATTCTCAGACAACACAAAAATTCCTTGATGCCCTTCCAGACTCCTTCTGCCTACCCAAGGACGTCAAAGGACAAAAATCAGTTAACCACCTAACTGAGGAACTCAATTTAACCTTGCGCAATACCCTAGATGCAGTTGCACCCCTAAAAACGAAAAACATTTGTCATAAGAAACTAGCTCCCTGGTATACAGAAAATACCCGAGCTCTGAAGCAAGCTTCCAGAAAATTGGAACGGAAATGGCGCCACACCAAACTGGAAGTCTTCCGACTAGCTTGGAAAGACAGTACCGAAGAGCCCTCACTGCTGCTCGATCATCCTACTTTTCCAACTTAATTGAGGAAAATAAGAACAATCCAAAATTTATTTTTGATACTGTTGCAAAGCTAACTAAAAAGCAGCATTCCCCAAGAGAGGATGGCTTTCACTTCAGCAGTAATAAATTCATGAACTTCTTGAGGAAAAGAGCATGATTATTAGAAAGCAAATTACGGACTCCTCTTTAAATCTCCGTATTCCTCCAGGGCTTAGCTGTCCTGGATCTGCACAGCTCTGCCAGGGCCTGGGATCGGGAGAGACACTTAAGTGTTTTAGTACTATATCTCTTGACACAATGATGAAAATAATCATGGCCTCTAAACCTTCAAGCTGCATACTGGATCCTATTCCGACTAAACTACTGAAAGAGCTGCTTCATGTGCTTGGCCCTCCTATGTTGAACATAATAAACGGCTCTCTATCCACCGGATGTGTACCAAACTCACTAAAAGTGGCAGTAATAAAGCCTCTCTTGAAAAAGCCAAACCTTGACCCGGAAAATATAAAAAACTATCGGCCTATATCGAATCTTCCGTTCCTCTCAAAAATTTTAGAAAAAGCTGTTGCGCAGCAACTCACTGCCTTCCTGAAGACAAACAATGTATACGAAATGCTTCAGTCTGGTTTTAGACCCCATCATAGCACTGAGACTGCACTTGTGAAGGTGGTAAATGACCTTTTAATGGCGTCAGACCGAGGCTCTGCATCTGTCCTCGTGCTACTAGACCTTAGTGCTGCCTTTGACACCATCGATCACCACATTCTTTTGGAGAGACTGGAAACCCAAATTGGTCTACACGGACAAGTTCTGGCCTGGTTTAGATCTTATCTGTCGGAAAGATATCAGTTTGTCTCTGTGAATGGTTTGTCCTCTGGCAAATCAACTGTACATTTCGGTGTTCCTCAAGGTTCCGTTTTAGGACCACTATTGTTTTCACTATATATTTTACCTCTTGGGGATGTTATTCGAAAACATAATGTTAACTTTCACTGCTATGCGGATGACACACAGCTGTACATTTCAATGAAACATGGTGAAGCCCCAAAATTGCCCTCGCTAGAAGCCTGTGTTTCAGACATAAGGAAGTGGATGGCTGAAAACTTTCTACTTTTAAACTCGGACAAAACAGAGATGCTTGTTCTAGGTCCCAAGAAACAAAGAGATCTTCTGTTAAATCTGACAATTAATCTTGATGGTTGTAAAGTCGTCTCAAATAAAACTGTGAAGGACCTCGGCGTTACTCTTGACCCTGATCTCTCTTTTGACGAAAATATCAAGACTGTTTCAAGGACAGCTTTTTTCCATCTACGTAACATTGCAAAAATCAGAAATTTTCTGTCCAAAAATGATGCAGAAAAATTAATCCATGCATTTGTTACTTCTAAGTTAGACTACTGCAATGCTCTACTTTCCGGCTACCCGGATAAAGCACTAAATAAACTTCAGTTAGTGCTAAATACGGCTGCTAGAATCCTGACTAGAACCAAGAAATTTGATCATATTACTCCAGTGCTAGCTTCCCTACACTGGCTTCCTGTTAAGGCAAGGGCTGATTTCAAGGTTTTACTGTTAACCTATAAAGCGTTACATGGGCTTGCTCCTACCTATCTTTCCGAGTTGGTCCTGCCGTACATACCTACACGTACGCTACGGTCACAAGACGCAGGCCTCCTAATTGTCCCTAGAATTTCTAAGCAAACAGCTGGAGGCAGGGCTTTCTCCTATAGATCTCCATTTTTATGGAACGGTCTGCCTACCCATGTGAGAGACGCAGACTCGGTCTCAACCTTTAAGTCTTTACTGAAGACTTATCTCTTCAGTAGGTCATATGATTGAGTGTAGTCTGCCCAGGAGTGTGAAGGTGAACGGAAAGGCTCTGGAGCAACGAACCGCCCTTGCTGTCTCTGCCTGGCCGGTTCCCCTCTCTCCACTGGGATTCTCTGCCTCTAACCCTATTACAGGGGCTGAGTCACTGGCTTACTGGTGCTCTTTCATGCCGTCCCTAGGAGGGGTGCGTCACTTGAGTGGGTTGAGTTACTGACGTGATCTTCCTGTCTGGGTTGGCGCCCTCCCTTGGTTTGTGCCGTGGTGAAGATCGTTGTGGGCTATACTCGGCCTTGTCTCAGGATTGTAAGTTGGTGGTTGAAGATATCCCTCTAGTGGTGCGGGGGCTGTGCTTTGGCAAAGTGGGTGGGGTTATATCCTTCCTGTTTGGCCCTGTCCGGGGGTATCATCGGATGGGGCCACAGTGTCTCCTGACCCCTCCTGTCTCAGCCTCCAGTATTTATGCTGCAGTAGTTTATGTGTCGGGGGGCTAGGGTCAGTTGGTTATATCTGGAGTACTTCTCCTGTCTTATCCAGTGTCCTGTGTGAATTTAAGTATGCTCTCTCTAATTCTCTCCTTCTCTCTTTCTTTCTCTCTCTCGGAGAACCTGAGCCCTAGGACCATACGTCAGGACTACCGGGCATGATGACTCCTTGCTGTCCCCAGTCCACCTGGCCTTGCTGCTGTTCCAGTTTCAACTGTTCTGCCTGCGGTTATGGAACCCCTACCTGTACCAGACCTGCTGCTTTCAACTCTTAATGATCGGCTATGAAAAGCCAACTGACATTTATTCCTGATTATTATTTGACCATGCTTGTCACTTATGAACATTTTGAACATCTTGGCCATGTTCTGTTATAATCTCCACCCGGCACAGCCAGAAGAGGACTGGCCACCCCTCATAGCCTGGTTCCTCTCTAGGTTTCTTCCTAGGTTTTGGCCTTTCTAGGGAGTTTTTCCTAGCCACCGTGCTTCTACACCTGCATTGCTTGCTGTTTGGGGTTTTAGGCTGGGTTTCTGTACAGCACTTCGAGATATTAGCTGATGTACGAAGGGCTATATAAAATAAACTTGATTTGATTTTGATAGCAAAACAGTCATGTAGCTTAGCATCTGCTTCATCTGACCACTTATTTTATTGATCTAGTCACTGGTGCTTCCTGCTTTAATTGTTGCTTGTAAGCAGGAATCAGGAGGATATAATTATGGTTAGATTTGCTAAATGGAGAGCGAGGGAGAGCTTTGAATGCATCTCTGTGTGTGGAGTATAGGTGGTCCAGAGTTATTTTCCCTCTGGTTGCACATTTAACATGTTGATAGAAATGAGATAAAACTGATTTAAGTTTCCCTGCATTAAAGTCCCCGGCTACTGGGTTCTCTTGTTTGCTGGAATACAGCTCATTCAATGCTATCTTGGTGCCAGCCTCTGACTGTGGCGGTATGTAAACAGCTACAAAGAATATAGACAAAAACTCTCTCGGTAGGTAACGTGGTCTGCAGCTTATCATGAGAAATGTTGCAGTTTTTAATGTCCCGATGGGTAGTTTAATCTTCCCAATAACTCATCCATTTTATTGTCCAAAGATTGCATGTTTGCGAGCAGAATTGAGGGGAGTGGGAGTTAATTCGATCGCCTCCTACTAATCAGAATGCAGCCCGCCCTCCGGCCTCTCTTTCTCCGCCTCCTCTTCACACAGATCACTGGGAATGGGGCCTGTTCCCGAGGGAGCAGTATATCCTCCGCCTCGTGCTCGTGAGAGTCATGAAAGACGAAAAAGGATTCTGCTAGTCTGTGGTGAGTAATCGAAGTTCTGATGTCTAGAAGTTATTTTCGGTCATAAGAGATGGTAGAGGCAACATTATGTACAAAAAAAGTTTTAAAAAAGTTACAAACAACGCAGATAAAGAAACAAAAAAACACAAACTTTAGAAGTATAGAACCAAAATAATAAAATATGCTTTACTGTCCCAATAATTACAGAGTATGTAACCCCTTTTAACTAAAATCCCATAGAAATATAATAGAACCATATGTTCAGCAGAGAGAGATGTAACCCATTTTAACTAAATGCCTTTATGATGAGACCATTTAGCCTATGCAGAAAGCAAGTAAAGGTCTTAATTAATATGTCTAGTGTCATTGCAGATTTAACCAGTTTTCCAAAATGGCCGCCAACCAGCTCTATCGGTTCTAATTGGTAGGATTCGCATGGCCGTATCTCCATAGGTAAGTGGAAAGTAAAGCCAAATGACGGCTTAACTTCGCTACATCATACCCATATGCCATTTACCAGACACTTTTATCCAAAGTGACTTGGATTGAACCCACTATCCTGGTTTTGCAAGTGCCATGCTCTACCAACTGATCTACAGAGGACCAGTTAGTGTTGATTGCCAATCTTGAGTAACGGTAGCAACCTTTCACCCTCAAAATAGTCCGAATTAAGATAAATCAAGAAATCTGTCATTAATTTAGAAGTTTACATCTAGCTAAGGTGTTTGGTGCAGTATTTCTCAAGTTTTAAAAAATTGCATGAAAACTATAGTCAGTGCACTGCAGACAGTATTGAGTCAGCTGCTGCTGCGCTCATGATGGATTTCTGAGAACATGTCTACAACTTCATCAGCAGGCTGTCAAACTGTAGTAAATACAGCACAAGCTATATGCTGTTTATCAATGTGGAAAATCACTAGCTTGCTAGCTAAGTTCCATCCCTGTGTTTGTCAATGACGCTAGCTAGCAGCTAGCAGGAACATTGAACATCTAGGCCACGTTACCTAAATCAGCTAATTTTGTCACTTTCTATTATAAAGTCGCTGTTATGAAGCTAGCTAGTAACACTTTGGACAGCTAGATAAATCAACTTATAAAGTCTCTGCGGAATGGCGACCTCTCCGTTTTGACAACGTTCTCATTTTCTATTACTGTATGCGTCTGTCTGGCAGTGTTTCATGTTACAAAACAGGTTGGGGCGTAACACAAGATGCTCACAAATGGGTTTTGAATTTTTAAATATTGACAAGTGGCAGTTGGGATGCAAGTGCACATCGTCTCAATTGTCAGTGGCAGACTGGAGTGATCCCTATCAAACACATCAACAAGTGGCCACTCCATAAAGGGCTTAGGTGTCAAGTGTTCTTTCAACATAACATTGGTGATGTGTTGTCTTATGTTAACAAGTGCGTGTTGTCTTATGTAAACATGTCTGAGGTGCTGCAGGTCTGTCTCACTGTCTGTAGGTTCTGTCATAGGATTGGTTGGAGCGCAATCAGTGCAGCTGTTTCTCCGTGCATGACAAATCTGGCGTAACCATCCCGTTAGTGGGCAGGACTCAACTCAACAGTCAAATATACAAGTGATCTAGGAAAATAACAGGTTACTTAAATGAAAAAAAGATCGATTTTTTTTGTGAGATATTACCAAAATTATGCGATTTACACTTTTATACACTATAATCAATGTTTCTGACTAATATCGAAGCAGCATCGGCCTTTTTCAACCAGAGAAAAAAGGTTTTTGAGTTCAGCTGCCCTTTAAGTTCTCAAAATGACCTAGAGCATATCAATGGTTAAACAATAATCACACAACACAGAGGATGTTCAAATTAAAAAATATATTTTTCTATAAATGCTTTATATTTTTCATAAAATGACCTAGAGCAGTTGTTCCCAAACTTTTTATAGTCCCGTACCCCTTCAAACATTTGTAGTCAAATACATTTTTATTGGCCACATACACATGGTTAGCAGATGTTAATGCGAGTGTAGCGAAATGCTTGTGGAACATTCAACCTCCAGCTGCGTACCCCCTCTAGCACCAGGGTCAGCACACTCTCAAACGCTGTTTTTTGCCATCATTGTAAGCCTGCCACACTCACATTATACGGTACATATTTTTTATTTTTTTTATTTTAAGGGGTGGATCAGCTTTAATATTGCGGATAGAGTGTTGCTTCCATCAATGTAATTGACTGCATCATTTCCAATCCCCCATATATTTTTGATATGCTCTAGGTCATGGGTGTCAAACTCTGGCCCGCGGGGTAATTATATTTGGCCCGCGAGACAATACCAAATTACTACTAGAGCTGGCCCGCCGGTATTATACAGCGCATTCACCGCTAATACTACGAATCCCATAATGCTCTGCTGTTGTTTTCGCGCGCCAATCAGGACAGGACCCAGAAACGCCCTCTCCTCTGTGACAGTAGTCATAGCAACATAGACGCTACAACTGTCAGCGCGCTATCCCTTCCCAAAAATGGCGAAAAGAAAGGCAGAAAACAGGAGCTTTCTGGACAAGTGGGAGGCAGAATATCTGTTTACATATGTAAAAGACAAACCTGTTTGTCTTGTTTGTGGAGTCAACGTGGCTGTAAGTAAGGAGTACAACATTAGACGACACTATGAAACGAAACACCATGACAAATACAAGGACCTGGACATGACTCAAAGGAGCCAGAAAATAGAGGAGATGAAAAGAAGTTTGGTTTCACAACAGAATATGTTCAAAAAAGCCACATCACAAAGTGAGGCTGCTGTAAAGGCTAGTTATATAGTGGCAGCAGAGATCGCAAAATCAGCCCGGCCCTTTAATGAGGGAGAGTTCGTGAAAAAGTGCATGATGAAAGTTTGTGACCTCGTATGCCCAGAGAAAAAGCAAGCATTTTCAAACGTGAGCCTGAGCAGGAACACAGTAGCTGATCGCACATGTGATCTTGCCACCAATCTGTATGACCAGCTGATGGAAAAGGGAAAAGATTTCGTTGCGTTCTCCCTCGCTGTGGATGAGAGCTGCGACGCATCTGATACTGCTCAGCTGTCAGTCTTCATCCGTGGAGTGGACTCAAATCTGTGTGTTACGGAGGAGCTATTGGGATTCAAATCAATGCATGGCACAACCACAGGAAAGGAAATCTTTGAGGAGGTTTCCAAATGTGTAACTGAAATAAAGCTGCCGTGGGATAAACTCGTTGGATTAACGACAGATGGTGCGCCAGCGATGTGCGGTAAAAAGAGTGGACTGGTGGGCATGGTTCGGGAGAAGATGCGGGAAGAGAACTGTGCAGGTGAGCTAACTGTTTACCACTGCATCATACATCAGGAATCACTGTGTGCCAAAGCCCTAAAGATGGAACATGTTATGACCACAGTAACACAGGTAGTTAACTTTATAAGAGCCAAAGGTCTGAATCACCGCCAGTTTAAATTTTTTCTAGAGGAGTGTGGTTCGGAATACGCAGACGTGCCGTATCACACAGAGGTGAGATGGCTAATCAGAGGAAAAGTACTGAACAGATGTTTCGAGCTGCGTGAGGAAATATGTCAATTCCTGGAAACCAAAGGGAAGGATACAGCAGAGCTCCGGGAGCAAAAGTTTCTGTGTGAGCTGGCCTTTCTCTGTGACATCTCGAGCCATCTCGATGCGCTGAACCTGCAGCTTCAGGGGCGGGGGCGCATCATCACAGACATGTACGCTGCAGTGAGGGCCTTTAAAACTAAACTGTGCCTGTGGGAGAATCAGATGCTGCAAGGAAACCCTTGCCATTTTCCCTGCTGCCAAACCATAAAAGCGCAGATCTCTACCGCCGTGTTCCCATGCGCACAGTTTGCTGAAAAACTCAGTGTTCTCGCCGCTGAGTTTAGCCGGCGATTTGCCGACTTCGATGTCCAGAAATGTAGGTTTGAACTGCTTAGTAATCCCTTCGCAGTTGATGTGGAAAATGCACCAACCAACATCCAAATGGAGCTGATTGAACTCCAGTGCAACGACACGCTGAAGTCAAAGTATGATGCTGTGGGCGCCGCACAGTTTCCACGGTTCATCTCTGACACAATGCCTCAGCTCCGCACCCAAGCTGCTCAGATGCTCTCCATGTTCGGCAGCACTTATCTATGCGAGCAACTTTTCTCCTCGATGAAGATGACCAAAACAACTCACAGGAGACGTCTGACTGATGAACACCTTCGCTCGATACTGAGGATTTCTTCAGCTCAGAGGCTGAGCCCAGACATTGATGAACTACCATCCAAGAAGAGATGCCAGGTATCTGGCTTGGGCACATCAGATTAGATCAGTGTGCAATAATTAACGTTTTCTTTGTGCACTTTTTCTTGCTACAAGGCATGGGCTTGAATGGTTGATTGATTTATTATCATTTTATTTGTAAAATTATTAGCCAGTGGAAAAAGTTTATTTTGGTATTTAAATCAGAAGGCTGCAAATAGAAAAGAGGCATACGATTTTTATTTAAATTTTATTTATTTAATAAATGAATGCCATTGATGTGTTTTTTCATTTGAAATTCGATTTTGCATGTCTCCACTATTAAATTATATATTGTATGGTAATAAGTGATGCTTGTTCCATATTCAATGTTAAAGCAAAACTTGTTTGGGTCCATATTAAAAGGTTCATTTGTTCAATGTTGGCCCGCGACTTTGTGCAGGTTTTACATTTTGGCCCACTGGGTATTTGAGTTTGACACCCCTGCTCTAGGTCATTTTGAAACCTTCAATGTCTTCCAATGGCATGTCCAACTTATTGTGAGAAATTACACTGGTCTCTCAAAATAGTGACTCATTATTTCAAAAGTATAAATAGCTCTCACTTTAGATTAGGCACTGCAAAAATATTTGATTAGTACTAATGATTAGTAAATGGTTTAAATATACACAATCCAATGACTCATTAATACATAATTTAAAAGTTATTTACAAATGTAAGAATACCTAGCTTACTAACATTTAACAAATGTGGGAGTAATGATTAATAAATGGTGATAAAACTGTAAATGCCTGTAAATGCTTTATTACTGAATGTTATTTTAAAGTGTTACTGAATTAGGTCATAAATATTAATGCCCCAAAAGTGTGATTCACACAATTTGTTATTGTTACAATACAGTAGATATACTTGTATTATAGATGGTCCTTGTGCCAGGGTCTGGGGGCTACCATTGAAGTTGTTGAGCAGGGCTAACTTGATTAAATGGCTAATAGTGAATTATTCCAATAGAGTTGTCATTTTTTTCCGAAAGGTTATTTTATAAGTGATTTTGAGATGATTGATTCAACTAAATGAAATGGAAATTACATTACTTTGTCTTTTTTGTTTAAATCAGAGAAAACAACACACCAGAAAAGGTAAGCAACATTAAGGGGTGATTGGGTCAGAATACAGTGTGGTTGTTCTGATGTCTGACACATAGTATTTGTCCCCATGATGTAACTGAGACAAAGTCTCCCTCAACTTGAAGAAGTACTATTCATAATTTAGTTCAGATTGACATTTTTATAAGTCTATGGAATGTTCATATGTAATGCCACTATTCATTTTGACTGCATGTGCTATAGTGCATACCCCATACTGCCCTACAAAGGCAAAACACAGTAACTACGTGATTTATTTTACAGCAAAATCTGACTTCAGTCTTTTTCTGTCTAGACAGACACCAATTTCTGACACTGCATGATATTTTCTGATCAACTGGCTTGTTCTTGTGTCAGGAAACTAAATACCACATTAATCAGATAATATACCTGAATTCGTAGTTACTGTGTTTTGTCTTTGAAGGGCAGCATAGCTTAAGTCTATCTCATCAACTTCCCTACTGTCAACTTTCCTAAACACTGACTAGCTGACATGTGGCCTGCCGTCATGACTCCTGAGGTTGTGGAATATGTTCCAAACTGAGCATTGACATCACCCAAACCAGTTAGACTGCACAGTTATTCTATTTCCCATATAAAATAGCCTTTGAGTGACAAAACATCACCCATACAATTTTTTCCATAGTAAAATGCTAAGTTGAGAAAATGTATCTTTTCCCTCATTTCTAACTATCAGTAAGGTTGAAAGGACAGGCTAGGTGGGCACAGAAACATCCAATCCTCTCATACATTACATCATAAATTATTTGTTTATCTAAACATTAGTTAATTTGTGTGATCACATGTGTGTGTGTGTGTGCAGAGAGACTCCGGAGAGGGGAGTGGCTGTCAGTAACTCAGGGATAAATGGAGAGGCAGAGCTCAGAGTTTGTCAGAAGGCTGACCTGACAGGGTCCCACACAGGACCAAGGAGGAGCAGGACCTCAGCATTTTGACCTTTTACTACAAATGGAGAAACATGAAGATGTTCAGTACTGTTTTCAAGATAGAAACTCTTCTTGCAGAAAGGCTTCGCTATCGACATCTATCTACATAACTCTGTACATCTTCTTCTCATTGATTTCAGCAGTTACAGTATTTTTGAATGTACTGGTGATCATCTCCATCTCTCACTTCAAGCAGCTCCACACTCCAACCAACCTGCTCATCATCTCTCTGGCTGGGGCAGATCTCCTGGTGGGACTGATTGTGATACCAGTAACGACTGTAGCAATAATGGAATCATGCTGGGGTTTTGGGGAATATTTCTGTGTGTTTCATTTATATATGGCATTATTTTGTACTTCTTTATCTCTGGGCAATTTGGTCTTGATATCTATTGACCGCTATGTTGCTGTGTGTGATCCCTTATTGTACCACTCTAAAACAACAATAACAAGAATGATGTGTCGTATATCCATTACCTGGTGTTGTTGTATCATATACCGTGCTGCTATTATAAAAAGCTTTGTAAATGTACAGGTACCCAGTAGGTGTTTGAATGAATGTTTTATTGTTGAAGGAATATCCTGGAGTAATATCGTTGAAATTGTAATTACAATGGTTGTCCCATGCTCTATTATTATAACACTTTATTTGAAAATCTTTGTGGTGGCCAGATCACAGGCCAGAAAGGTATTTTCAAAAGAGGCTGCCAGTGTCTCTGGTGTTAAAACTGCACAGACAAATAAGTCTGAGAGAAAAGCAGCAAAAAGTCTGTCTATTGTTGTTATCAACTATTTCATTTGTTGGATTCCATCTCTATTGGTTTTCTTTTTTTTGTCTTTTGTAAGTGAAAATGTATCACTTTTCATCCGTTTTCTGCCACTTGTTAATTCCTTAATTAATCCAATAATTTATGCTTTCTTTTATCCATGGTTCAAAGTGACAGCTAAACTTATTTTAACTCTGAAGGTATGGCATTCATAGTACTGTTTTTATTCCTAAATTTGACAAACATAGGTTTGATATAGTTATGTTATACAATTGTTGTAATTTCATCTTTAATGTAACAATACACTGACATTACTTATCTCAGTGTTGTCATCATAGATACATGTGGTGTTGATACAGAATGATTTGTCTGGATTGGATTGGAATAGAATGACTTGGAGAAGGCATAAGCTTGTTTTATAAAATACATTGTAGTCATTTTGGGTTGTATTTTCCAAATACCAAAGCCTGTTAATGTCCCATGGTATATAATGTAGACCACAGGAAGATTAGCTTTTGCAGTGGCTAATGGGGATCCTAATAAATACCAAAATTATAAATAGTATGTAAGTATACTAAAAGTACATTTCGAGAATGTCATGAGTCATTCTATGTATTGTCTAACATCACCCTCTAGTGGTGTAATTTGGACACAATGCCTGCAACAAGCGCTGTAAAGTTGAAATGTACAATACTGCATGATACCGTCCAGGTCTAACTAAATTGTGTAAGTAGTTGATGGTAAAATGTAAGAATATGCAATTATTGGTAACAAGTTATAATGTTCAGTTATAAACCATTTGTAAGGCATTTACAGTTTTTACCATTTATTATTAATTCCACATTTGCGAAATGTTACTCAGATAGATACTCACATTTAGAAATAACTACTACATTATATGCGTGAATAATTTAAAACTACAGCGCGAGAGACTGCAGCAGACACTTCAACACTACATCACTGCTGACAGGTCAGGGATCACTTAAGAGCAGCTCTCTTAGATGCTGTGAATATAGAGAGTGGGTATTACACTAAAGAATTTGTAATGGATTAGTAAATAAGTTTATTCATAATTAGGGATACAGCGACCAGTGAGGCTCTTCCATTTTGCCAACTGCTACCTCATGATTACCAGCAGCTGAGCTGAACAGGTTTGCTGGATAATTACATACAATAGTGGCAGTGGGCAGGTAACCCTCAACTGGAACGGGACAGCCTTCCCCCGGGTGGTGGGATATGAAGGTGTCCGTGGTCAGTGTGTGGCCTGGATGTGGCAGCAGGTCCACCACCAGTCCATAGTTACGACCCGGTTTACGCCAGTTCTCTGCCAGCGCTGTGAGGTATCTGGGCTCTAGTTTTAGCTGAACTAACTGGGACAGCACTAGCCTGCATTTGGCCTCGTAGCTTGATCCCCTCCCTTGTACAGTGCCACGCTGAGGGCCTGTGGGACCAGGAGGAACCTTGGTGTGCGGAAGACAGACATGTTGAGGAACAGATGTTTCTCCACGCATCCGTGGCAGCTGCCGCTATACATATATATATATATATTCTTCATTTCACTTCACCAATTTAGACTATTTTGTGTATGTCCATTACATGAAAACCAAATAATCAATTTAAATTACAGGTTATAATGCAACAAATAGGAAAAACGCCAAGGGGGAATTAATACTTTTGCAAGGCACTGTACCACGGCTGTCAGCCAATCAGCATTCAGGGCTCGAACCACCCAGTTTATATTCCACATTAATGTAGAAACATATTATATTCTTATTTACCACAAGCAACACTCCAAAATAACAAAATGTTATTTACCATTAATTTCTATTGGGCACAAAATCATCTGAAACACCACCAAAACAAACTGCAAATGCATTCAACAAGTTTGTAGAGTCAAAAGCTGGATTTAGTCATTGCGTGCTAGGAATATGGTACTAAAAGTACTAACCTTTTGACTACTTTATTTGTAAGAATCTTTAAAAAGTCTCAATCATTTTCACCCTTACCTTTTTTAGAAAATTGCATTAGTATAAAATAATATTTCAAATGTTTTAATTATTTATTTTATACAGTAATTATTTCTCATCTTTATCAAAGGTGTCAATCATTTAGGACCCCACTGTACATACCATTTTCTGTCTATACACACCACCTATTGATATTCTCACTCTTAATATATCTACTTGGTTATTTATTGATTTCTTGTATGTCTGCTACATTCTACTTCACCGTTGGAGCTAATAACACAAGCATTTTGCTGCACCTGCCATAACACCTGCAATCTGGGTACGTGACCAATAAACTTTTATTCAATTTTTTTTTTTTTTATCGAGTTTGTTGTTGTTCTGTCAGATTCCAGAGGGTTCTGTTAGCACTACAATACCATATACTGTATTGTTCATTTACATGGAAATTCATTTAGAGATAAATACACAAATACACAACATATTACATGCTGTACGGAAAACTGTAATGTTAGTACACAAGTCACACTTTTACATATTCACATATTATTCAAAACATGCAAGGCTCTGTCATAATGACACTTATATCACTCCACCAATGAAAGGTGTCAAACACATCGACTACACTGTGATTTTTGTATTTCCCTTTCATTCATACAGGGTGAGTCACCATTGAGACCGGGATCTCATTTGCAGGGGAGCCCTATGAACATGAACATACAATAAATACAAGATTAATAAAAACAAAACAGTCAAAAACGGGCGGCAGATATTCTAGCAGTTAAAATGTTGGCCCAGTAAGATAAAGGTCACTGGTTCAAATCCCTGAGCCTAGGTGAAAAATGTACCCTTGAGCAAGGCACTCAACCCTAATTGCGCCTGTAAGTCGCTCTGGGTAAGAGAATTTGCTAAATGACAACAAAATATATCAAATATGAGATCCACTTTAGTCTGCATGATTCCTAAAGAGCATATTACATCAGCAAAAGTCAATATGTGCCCTGTGAATGATGTCACTGAGACTATATTGTCTCTACTGGGTAAGTGGACAACTCTTTAATGATGTTAGTTTGACTTGGTTAAGTTTCTGACACCAGAGGGTTCTGTTATCACCTGTATGCAAGGCTCTGGAACAATGAGATCCAAAACTCTAAGGAATTCTAACAATTAAAGGTGTTAGAGACACACAAACGCTTTACTCCAGGGACCTAATAAGACCCCAGTACAGCATAAACATTCAACGTGAACCTGAGTTAGGGCTGTGGCTGTCATGACATTTTGTCAGCCGGTTATTGTCATGCCAAAGACTGCTTGTATCACAGTAATTGACCGTTAATTAATATCAACACGTTTAGCATCTCTAGGTCTCCATGCATTTACTTTTTATTTTATTTAACTAGGCAAGTCAGTTAAAAACACATTCTTATTTACAATGACGGCCTACCCCGGCCAAACCCTAACCCGGCCAAACCCATACAAGCTGCTGGAACATCTACTTTAAAAAAGTTGAATAAATCAATTTCATATACACCATCACAACAAAGAACAGAACAGAATATGAGTTGGCCTACTGTATGTTATCTGTCTATGCGCCATTACATAGGCTGTAGGCTTGTTCATTTAGCAGACAAGATATGCTTATAAGTCCCATGGCATTATTATATATTTTATAGTAAGAAGAATGTAATTGAACTTAGCTGAATAAAATAGAAAGGATATTTTTCCCATTCCGGAGCAAGTGCGCATATGAAGTTGCTATGTTGAGCATAAAAGGGATACTTTGAAACAGGTCCTATACGCTAGACTTAGAGTTGCTTGGCAACTTTAGTTAGAATGTCTTAGAAATCAAAACATACATGTGCTGCATGATGCGACTATAAGTTATTGAGGATTTGAGAAAGTAGCACAAAAAAAAGCTTGCGCTGTGTTGCTTGCCTCAGTCTAATATGTCAAATTAGTTTAGAATGACCCATCGGTCAGGGGCAGGGGAATAAAGACATCTCATCCATATGCACTTGAATAGTGAAAGGAGGCCACTATTTGAGGAGCATGCAGCCTCTCGGTTTTAGATTTATTTATTCGCACAAAAGAAAAAGAAAGACAAAACAGTACATATAAAAAAAATATTAAAAACGGTGTGCAGGCGTCACACCTGTTGCATCATTACGCACACCTGGACTTCATCACCTTGATTACGTTTCCTTTATTTAGCCCGTAGTCGCCGGGCACTATTGGTTTGTTTTCATGTTCAGTACGCTTTTCCTGTTTTGCTCATTTGCCTTTCATCATTGTTATTAAAACTCTCCTTCCACACCTGCTCCCTGCCTATACGTGACAGCAGGTGAGGTTCGAAGCACAAAAGGGCATATGTGAAATCCATATTACAAATATGAGTACAAAAACAATGTCTGTTCAATCAGTTAAAGCATATTGCTTATAATTGTACATAATCAATATGATATCTATTGTATATCATGTGTGCGTGTGTCTGTGTGTGGAGAGTTAGACTACATGGAGGGGATTATTGGGTAGTTTGGTTCATCAGACTGACCCCCAGTCCTCACTTGAAGTTTTTGAGGGCTGATAAGGTCTTGGTAATGTGAAGACAAGAGTTGATATTCTGCCCAAACTCTGTATGCCATGGGCTCTGCAACCCTGTTCCAGAAATTGTGCTTAATTTTGGAAAGCTAGTGAACTCTGTGCGAGAACTTTGATAGTTACACATTTTCACAACAAAAAACATGTCATTAAACTGTTGCCAGCCCCTCTCTGGGCACTGGAGAAAGGAATGAGAGAGAGGAAAAGATGGAAACGTATGGTGATGAGATATTCTGTAGCAAAAGGTAATGTGTCAGCCTATGAAAAAATTAAACCCATATTACTAGTCTATTCAAAGTCACTTTAATTGTAGGCTTAGCCACACTGCACAATCAATGAACCAACAGCATTGTCTAGGCCTACACGTTTTCTCCTAGACTCATGAATAGGAATTTGAGCATAGAATAAGGTAACCAGTCCATCTAGTATGCATAATAATACAGTCCACACTCACAAGGATATTAGTAGAATTTGTTTAATAATAGGCTAGACCAAATATGTTTTTTATGCAGGATTCTTGACCAGTGAAGATGGACTTGTTAAGGGGAAGGTTGAACTGAGGATGTCCTAATGGATTTTTTGTATTAAATTTTTTTTTTTTAATGTACCTTTCCTAGTTAAATTAAAGTCAGTTAAGAATAAATAATTATTTACAATGACAGCATACCCCGGACAAACCCTCCCCTAACCCAGACGACACTGGGCCAATTGTGCGCCGCCCTATGGGTCTTCCGATTACAGCCGGTTGTGATAGAGCCCGGGATCGGACCGGGGTGTGTAGTGATGCTTTTAGCAATGCAGTGCTTTAGAGCGGTGCGCCACTCAGGCGCCCAATCAGGCCTTCATGGTCAAATTGCTGCAAAGAAACCACTATTAAAAGGACACCAATAAGAAGAGACTTGCTTGGGCCAAGAAACACGAGCAATGGACATTCGACCGGTGGAAATCTGTCCTTTGGTCTGATGAGTCCAAATATGACATTTTTGGTTCCAACCGCCGTGTCTTTGTGAGACGCAGTAGGTGAATGGATCATCTCCGCAGGTGTGGTTCCCACCATGAAATCAAATCTTATTTGTCACGTGCTGAATACAACAGGTGAAATGCTTACTTACAAGCCAACATTGTAGTTAAGAAAAACAAGTGTTAAGTATTTACTAAAATAAACTGAAAATAAAAAATAGAAAAATAATTAAAGAGCAAACAAAATAACAGTAAGGAGGCCATCATTGTAAATAAGAATTTGTTCTTAACTGACTTGCCTAATTTAAATAAAAGGTTAAATAAAAATATACAGGGGCATGGAGGAGGTGTGATAGTGTGCTTTGCTGGTGACACTGATTTATTCAAAATTCAAGGCACACTTAACCAGCATGGCTACCACAGCATTCTGCAGCGATACACCATCCCATCTGGTTTGCGCTTCGTCGGACTATCATTTGTTTTCAACAGTACAATGACCCAAAACACACCCCCAGGCTGTGTAAAGGCTAGGAGGAGAGTGATGGAGTGCTGCATCATATGACCTGGCCTCCACAAATCACACAACCGTAATCCAATTGAAATGGTTTGGGATGAGTTGGACCGCAGAGTGATGGACAAGCAGCCAACAAGTGCTCAGCATATCTGGGAACTCCTTCAAGACTGTTGGAATTTTCTTGGTTGAGAAAATGCCAAGAGTCTGCAAAGCTGTCATCAAGGCAAAGGGAGGCTACTTTGAAGAATCTAAAATATATTTAGATTTGTTTAACCCCTTTTTGCTTACTACATGATTCAATGTGTTATTTAATAGTTTTCATAGTAACAAAATAAAAACCTTTGAATGAGTAGGTGTGTTCAAATTTGACTGTAGGTGTAGGGTTACTTAGTGGTATGAAATTGCAGTAAAACCCGGTAAAGGTTCCTTCAATTTTATTCACCATTCATTTTTACATTTTAGAACTACTTCATATAAAGGTCTGTTTCATGTAGGCTTAACCTGGCATGACATTTTGATAACTGTGTAATTCTCTCAAACAAGGTGAGTTTTATCAATAAATTTGCCTCAATTTACTCCCCAAAAAGTATTAATGCTAATTAGCAACAAAGAAGACCTTAGCAAGAGTACACATTTCTGCACGTCATCTCTAGCCGACACTGTCAGCTATCGTTCACCAGTGCGATCAGAGACCTGTGTCCAATTCGTGAAATTCTTGTCCCTTTTCTGTCTTAGCTAGCAACTGACTATACTTTAGCTAGCTAATTAGCAGCGCAGTGAAAATAAAAAACCATTGTTTTAATTAGCCTAAATAGTCTGCACAGTATGTCAGTGTCCAATCCATTAACCTTTTACGTTCCATTTCTGTTCCATATCGGCTGTCTTAGCTAGGCCGACTACACTTTGGCTAGTTAGCAGAGCAGCACATCAAAAAAGTGTTGTTTTACTTAGCCTAGATAATTGTTTGTACAGTATGTTGACAATGGTGTCTATTTCAGACCTTATGGCAAAGGGGAGAAGACCACTAAGTCTGGCCATGTGGTCTTCAAGACTGTGTGAGAGACCACATGGTCTTTATTGTTCACTTTGTATATTAATGACATAGGAAACTCTTAATTATTGTAGCATTTATCTCTGTGCAGATGACACAGTTTTGTATTCCTGTGCAGCCGACCATTCGTGAATTTCAGCATGACTTTGACATCAATTCAGAAACCACTTACAGATCTTAAATTAGTGTTAAATACAAGTAAAACCAAGCTCATGCTGTTCTCTAGGTCATTAAATGTTGACCATGAGGACCTGCATATTTGCTCAATAAATGGAGCTTGTTTCTCAATATAAGCACCTGGGTGTCTGGCTTGATGACAAGTTATCCTTCGTAACGCATGTAAAAAAATAAATAAAATAAAAACCTGACTAAGAAGCTAAGATCCAAGAATGTTTTATAAAACATAGAAATAAATCATGCCTTAGTATTAAAAATAGGAGAAAGACTGTTCAAGCAACGCTTCTCCCTGTATTGGATTTTGGTGATATTGTTTACATGCAAGCGGCAACCTCTGTTTTAAAACCCTCGGACGCAGTCTACCATTCCGCAATACGTTTTATCACCGGGGACAATTTTAGGACTCATCATTGTAGTCTGCACAAAAATGTGGGATGGACCTCTGTCTGTCAGAAGAGAGCTGCATTCTCTTTTATTTATTTACAAAGCAATCTGACAGAAACTCCCTCCATATGTAACTTCATTAATTAAGTCTAGAATCATAAGTTACCAAACCCGTTCACAGGAATGGATAGAGATCCTTTCAGTTTCCACAGATTTAGGAAAATCCGCATTTTGTTTTTTTGCCCAATTTGTGGAACAATCTGCAGAGTTCACTGCAGTTAGATGTGCTGGTGTCACTCAGGCAGTTTACATTATTGATTGAGATCCTCTATGTAGTTGAATGTGTTTGCTTTTATTATTTTTGTTAATTGTGTGCTGAATTATATTGTTTTATACACACGTATGTTTTAATATATTTTTATTGTAATATGTACAGGGTTCTCTTGTAAAATAGATGTTTAATCTCAATGTGACTCTCTGTTTAAATAAAGGTTAAATAGAACATTTTTAAAAATGTGGAAAAGTGCAGCTTACCGGTTTGGTCAGGGCCGGTTTGTCAGTGAGCATAGCGGTTTCGGTTACTGGCCCAACGCTCTAACCACTAGACTACCTGCCGCCCCAGTAGTGGAGGTCAAGTGTCCCTACGGTGCAAGGGACCTTACCATTGAAGAGGCAGTAAAGTCACAGAATTTCTATATCAAGGAGGGAGGGTCTTACAGCCTCAATGAAGACAATCCTTACCAGCACCAGGTCAGCTCCAAATCACTGGAAGTGACACCTGATTCTTCGTTGTGTGGACCACCAAAGCCTCCATCACCATCCCAATCAGCATGACGACCTCTGACTCATATTGCTCCTCCTGTCAGTATCTGGTCCAAAAATATTCAACATAGTTCATACACACTAGGCTCCCAGAATAGGTTATATTACAAACAAGTGTTTTTCAAAGCAGCCAACTAAAATAATGTAGTTAGGGTAAGTTCAATCACAAAGGCTGGTCTGAGTGCACCTTAGGGCTGGGCGATATGGCCAAAATACCACATCATGGTATTTCTAAAATGTTTGAATGGTATTTTATGTTTTGGATGAATAAAAGTTCCTAATTTGCTTCATGAGTAGTGGGTGACCCATTCGAATTGGTTTATACTGTTCAATTCAACCTAAAATAATTTCCTGCATTTCTATCAATTTCTGCATTTCCTGCACTCATTTGAGATCATTTCCACACTGCCATGATATGGGCAAAAATACTAGGCCTTATATTTAACCAAATGTTGCAATTGTGATTTTGATCAAAACACTTGGGTGAACTTTTGGAATCATGGAAATAGAATGTTTATTATAATTCATTGGTTAGAATTCAAATAAGTGGGCACTTTGAATACAGTGTTTGACAATGACAACGAATGAAAATGCCATGGACGAGTTATTGTGACAGGGTAGGAACCAAAGTTATATTCAGTGTTTCCTAGGGGACCCTATAATCTTTGGCTACATTAAATCTTTATTCATATAGCCAAAATATTCATGCTTCGCCTATTCCTCTTTGATTTAGAAGATACTGCTGTACAAACAAGATGCTGATTTAAGCCTCCACCAGTACTGGTATCGGGCTGTATTAGCTAGCTACATTTGCTCTGACTCAGTACTTTTATTAGCTAGTTTGCCAGCTAACTTGAGATTAGCATTAGTGGCTAACACCATTTAGCTTCACTTTCGAAGAAAATACAAACTAGCTGTTTGCAAATGTAAGAAACAAACTAATATTGTAATTATAGAACACTTGTGGATTTATATTAAGATCAAAGAGGAAACATCGTTGTCATCAACATTGTTGCATGTGCTGAATTGAC
Source organism: Salvelinus namaycush (assembly GCF_016432855.1). Lineage (NCBI taxonomy): Eukaryota > Metazoa > Chordata > Actinopteri > Salmoniformes > Salmonidae > Salvelinus > Salvelinus namaycush. The sequence continues at coordinate 8,747,188 of NC_052325.1, forward strand.
CATGAAGACTGAACAAAAGTGTCTCGTGGTCAAGCAACAACAAATGCGCTCCTTGAGTGACGGGGTGGGACTAGGTCTGTGTGGAAATCGGCATGGAGAGCGTGGAGAGGGATGACTCAAGTAGCAGAGTAAACATTATTATTTATTTTTTTAAATGGACGTTACACATAGGTATCACATTCAACCTACCAAACATTCAAATACCGTTATAGAAGTAAAAACCCCAAACCGGTCCCGCATAAATACCGGTATATAGTAAAACACTTCCAGCAGATCTCCTTGCTGAGGCTGATGTTGATCCTGCACTGCTTCTCGTGGTGAGAGCCTGATGTTCCGCATGTCACGCCTCCTGTCTAAAACATGGGGGGGGGGGGAATGTTGATGCATCTACAGATTCAATGACTGAATCAACACAAACATTGGCACAGACACATGCATACACACGATAACATACGCACTATACATACACATGGATTTAGTACTGTAGATGTGTGGTAGTGGTGGAGTAGGGGCCTGAGGGCACACAGTGTGTTGTGAAATCTGTGAATGTATTGTAATGTTTTTAAAATTGTATAAACTGCCTTAAATTTCACTGGACCCCAGGAAGAGTACCTGCTGCTATGGCAGCAGCTAATGGGGATCCATAATAAATATAAATGTTTTACACTATTGTATATTTGATGAGTTACTGACCTGTCTGTCCACAGGCTCGATCTGCTGTAGTCTCCATCTCCACAACCGGACCACACTGTCACAGGATGTCCATGCACCGGATAGCCTGAGGGATACACTCCTGTTGGACTGGAAAACAAAGAGACATTTGGTCAGTGGTAGGTATTTTTCCAATGCTGTATCACCATCTTTATCTGGACAGAAAAAAGCATTGTTTATTGTACTCAAGACTCAATCCTATTTGTTTGTTCTTGTTTCCCAATCCACAGTCTGGATCTTCCTCTTCTGCCATGGTGAATGAACTACCTATTCTGGTAAATACAGAGCCATTTCTCTTTCCCACTGGAAAATGACATATACAGACCCAAAGTGTTGTCACTACGTTTCCGGTCCATCCATCTGAAAGACAAAACAAATAAGTTACTTTTACTAGCTGAGTTGATTACAAAAACAAATGGTAACATCTATATTAAAATAACCCACATACGTGACTGTAGTAACTGTAAAATAGACCAAAGCCCAGTCTATCTGTACATCTAAAATCATATTATGTGGATGAGACATTTCTGTTGGGATGAAGGAATCTGGAATGCTCAACTAGATAATCAGGACAGTCAAGGTTGCTATTATCCCGGAAGAGGTGAAGTATTGCAATGAGCTATATGACTGTACTTCTGAGTCTAATTCTCAAGAGGAAAGTTAAAACCCTCAGCCTTAAGGTCACTGAGGATGACCAACAGTTATAGGGGGATCGTCTGAAAGTTGAAAAGCAATTAGGGATGTAACAAGGATATTGGGCATCGGCCAGCAGACCACGACTTCTACATTCAGGTCCTAAATCTGTGGCATGCGATGTTTGTAAAGGAAAAATGCCACTGCCGTGTCAGGCTAATTTGGCACATTGTCTACTAGCCCCGTCTGAGAAGTATTAGCCTCCGGCTAGATTAATTTCCATCCCTGCCGACATTTCTTACTGACTTCACAGGTCGTTTGATTAATCATGTAACGTTACAACAGATGCACTTGTGGTCCAAAACCGTTTATGTGATTTGTAGCTAGCCAGCTTCAGCTAATGTAGCTAACTAGCCAACCAAGGCGCCTCACTATACATATATTTGGCTTACTAGCTAGCTAACGTTAGAAAAGTCTGACTACACGAACGGTGAACTAAGTGGTGACATGCTAACTAACCAACTATCCATGGAGCCGGCTTAACGTTAACTAGCTGGCTAGGTCACTAAAGACTTGTTAATAAAAAGGTAACATTTAAGAACCCCGTTTCTGTGTTTTGTATGGGGAAAACATTGAGCCCACAAGTGCTTTGAGCTAGCCAGCCAACTTTAGCTAATGTAACGAACTAGCAACCAAAGTGCCCAACTAGCTAGCCCATCCGGCGACATTAGCTAGATAATTAGTTAACGTTAGCTCACAGTTAACTTAGTGTAGTCAGACTTCTCTAAGTGGTGACATGCTAGCTAACCAACTATCCTTGCCATGGTACCGGTCTACGTTATCAAGCAAAGTCAGACTACACGAACCGTGAGCTAAAGTTAATTAGCTAGCTAAATATCCTTTCGCTGGTGGGCTAACGCTAGCTAGCATGTTCACACATGAAAAAAGTAGCTGGCTAGCTCACTAAAGACTTGTCAATAAAAAGGGCACAAAAGTCATTATGCTGATTATTTGCACTTGTAAATAAGGCAACGTGCGTTGTACACGTAACTAACGTTACAGATCAGCTTCATAAACACCTAGCTTACCACAGATCTTTGACCTAACCAAATGTGTTTGTTAGCGGTTAGCAAACAGGGCTTACCTTATCACACAGCTCTAGCGATGCCTCTCACTTACAGAGGTTGGAAAACGATCAAATGTACATGTTCTTATTGGAGTAGTGGTTACAATCCGGTAACGTTACATAGCACATAACCATCCTTGCTTCTGATCGACGGAGAGACCTAAGGTTAGCTAGTTATCTACAAAGGCAGAGGGTAACTTAATAAATTACAGTAATTTAAAGACGCTAAGGTAGCAAGCTATGCAATTTCAAAAATTCTGAACGAGAATACACACGGGAAACTAAAACGCCTATAATATCTATGATTCTTGCTAGGCTATTTGTCAAGGAGTTGCACGGAGAAATGTGCCTTGGGGGATGACGTCAAACCTTGCGACAAAATGTGTAGTTCTTTATGAAAGCCACATAAGCGGCTAATTAGCGTTTCATGTTGGGAGGTAATTACAGGTTAATATATTGATACAATTTACCATGTCTGAGAGAGATTTGCGCGGTTATCAAAATGTCGTGCCAGGTTAAGCCAATATGAAACACAGAGCTTATATGAAATAGTTCTAAAATCCCAGACGCAAAAATGATTATTGAAAAAAATATTAGAACCATTTCCGGGGTTTACCGCTAGGTTTTATGGGTATAATGGCTGATACTATTGTACTCAATGTATTGTAGCTGTATGGTTATTATTATGAATATGATTATTTTACCTGTTATGTTTGTTCCTTATATAATGACAAACCGGGGCGTAGGTTTAACTACTTTTAATGAACATATACTTCAGCTAGACAACTCCATATTTAGCCATGCAAGGCATTCTTTAACCATCTCCCGCGCCCGCATAGCCTGCTGGGTAACGTAGTCTAAATGTTATTAACACAAAACAACACAATACCTTTATTTCAACAAGGAACACAGACTGAGACCAGGGTCTCTTTTACAGCTGGGCACTGCGTATACATGTTTACACATACAGTTTAGGTACAATGATTAAAAAACTAAACAAGACAAACAAAACGATCACAGATAACACAAAAAAATACAGCAACAGATTACATTTACACATAGGTTATTCCCCTAACAGCACAAGAACTTGCATTACCCGAAACAGTTACAAGCAATACAAAAATAAAAATCCTCCAATAAATATTTAAAATGGGCAAGGGGGACAAGAGTCTCAAGTTTAAGTTTAGTCTGCAGGCTATTCCATAGGCAAGAAGCGTAACAGGAAAAGGCAGCCCTACCCAACTCTGTGGAAATCGCATGGGCCTCAAGTGTAATCCATGTTGAGACCTGGTTTTAGGAATTCTAATTCTAATATTGATGAGTGATGATAAATAAGAAGGTAGCTTATTCAGAAGTGCTTTATAGACAAACACGAGAGCATGTTGTTCTCGTCTCACGGACAGCGAAGTCCAACCCACATTTTGATATAAAACACAGTGGTGAGTTCTGTAGCTAGCACCCGTAATAAACCTAAGTGCGCAATGATAAGTAGCATCCAGCGATTTAAGTGTTGATGCCTTAGCATGCATGTAAATAATATCACCATAATCTATAACAGACATAAAAGTAGCTTGCACAATTTGTCTTCTATTTGTAGAGGACAAACATGTCCTGTTTCTATAGAGGAAGCCTAGCTTGATTTTTAGCCGTTTACAAAGTTCGTCAATGTGCATTTTAAAAGACAGTTTATCATCCAACCATATCCCTAAGTATTTATATGCAGAGACCTGATTAATTCAAGAACCATCTAAGCTCGTAAGTGCACATGTATTTTCAACCAACTTCTTTTGAACTTATTAAAAATCATAACATGTGTTCTCTTTGCATTTAAAACAAGTTTCAGCTGTATAAAAGACCCTTGTAATATCTTAAAATCTGTCTCCAATAGTGATAATGCTTGGTCAGCCGTTGAAGCGATAGACTACATGACAGTGTCATCAGCATATAAATTAATTTGACACTTTCTTATCTCATCACCGATATTGTTTATGTAGAGAGTGAACAGTAATGGACCAAGTATAGAACCTTGTGGCACCCCTTTAACCAACTCCAATGGCTCCGACTGGATGCTGTCGACTCTAACAGCCTGACTTCTATCCTTTAGATAGTCATGAAACCAACGACAGGCATCCAATCCCAGTCCTATTGACGACAGCTTACCCAAAAGTATCGCATGGTCTACAGTGTCAAAAGCTTTAGATAAATCTATGAACAAGGCGGCACAGTACTTTCTATTATCTAGGGCATTAGTAATATCATTTACAACATGTACAGTGGCCGTAATAGTACTGTGTTTAGGTCTGAAGCCAGATTGATTACTATAAAGAGTATTGTTAACAGTTATTAAAGATTGTAGTTGCCTATTCACCAATGACTCTATAATTTTTGCCAAACAGGAGAGCTTAGAGATGGGCTGATAATTATCAAATTCACTACCATCACCTCCCTTGAGGAGTGGTAAAACAAAAGCTGTTTTCCAAGATTTAGGAATCTTTCCTACGACAAATGTTTGATTAAAGATTTGCATCACTACACCAGCAATAATAGGTGCCGCACACTTGAGTAAATATGGATCCAGATTGTCAGCTCCTAATGATTTCTTAGAATCTATAGCAGATAGTGCAGATAAGACCTCATCTTCTGTGACTTTTTGAAAATTAAAAACCGGCTTACTGTTTTCACAACAGCTGAAGGCAGAGGGACTGAACAATAGACCGGTCAGGATCATGTTGGCCATTTTTTCTTTCAAAAAGAAAACCAGCAGAAATAAAATGTTTATTTAAAAACATCACAAATTTCATTTTGGTCACTGATGATCCCAGATTCCGATGTAATTTGCTTCGGCATGGAAGTCAAGGAGTTTCCTCGTTTAAGTGAGTTAACAGTTTTCCAGAATTTAGCGGGATCATCAGCAGACTGTCATAGCATCAAGAAAATACCTAGATTTTGCCTTTTTTATTCCTCCGGTCCATTTATTTCTCAATTGCCTAAAAAGCAGCCAATCAGCTGTTTCACCAGTTTCCTCGCCAAGGCCCATGCTTGATTCTTTTGCAGAAAAAGGATTTTAAAATCACAGGAGAACCAAGGATTAGTTTGATTTTTTTACCCTAAGTCGCTTTAACGGGGCGTGTTTATCAGCCATGAAGGTAAAAATGTATGAAAAGAAAGAGAACGCTAAAACTGGGTCCATTATGCAGTTTACGGATAAAAGCTCTGAATAATAAAGGTCATGGATAAAGGCTTGCTCTGAGAAGTGTTGATAGTTTTTCTTTAGAATTATACAGAGGGTCACGGTTTTATAGCCTAGTATCTCTGATACATGCAGTAGGGCAGTGGTCACTGATGTCATTAGCAAATAACCCACTAGCTATGTATTTGTGAGGTGTATTTGTTAAGATAAGGTCTATTAATGTAGATGGGGTCTTTTGGTTTAGGGCGGGTAGGTATAGTTATTAGTTGAGTAAGATTTAGTTTGTTACTGTCACGCCCTGACCTATAGAGAGCCTTTTTATTTCTCTATTTAGTTAGGTCAGGGTGTGATTTGGGTGGGCATTCTAGTTTGTATATTTCTTTGTTGGCCGGGTATGGTTCCCAATCAGAGGCAGCTGTCTATTGTTGTCACTGATTGGGGATCATACTTAGGCAGCCCTTTTCCCCACCTTCAGTTGTGGGATCTTGTCTTTGTATAGTTGCTGTTTACCACTACAGGGCTTTACGTTCGTTTATATTTTTGTTGTTTTTGGTGTTCATTTAATAAAGTACGATGAACACTTTCCACACTGCACTTTGGTGTCATTCAATTGACGTCGGACATAACAGAAGATCCCACCACCAAAGGACCAAGCAGCGTGGCCAGGAGGAGCAGGGATCCTGGGCCCGGGAGAAGAGTGAGTGGAGGACATCATGGACATGGAAGGAAGTTATGGCAGGGGACAAGACCCTGCCATGGAAGCAGGCGGAGGCAGTGAGAGAGGAACGGCGACGAAACCAGGAATCAAGGAGACGACGGAAGCCTGAGAGGCAGCCTCCCAAAAAATTTGGGGGGAGGGCACACGGGGTGGCGAGCGGAGCAAAGGTGGGAACGAGAACCAACTCCCTGTAATTACGATGAGGAGTTGGTCACGGTTCAGATACCATGTTCTGCGCACCGTGCCTCCAGTGCGCACCCTTAGCCCGGTGCGTTCTGTGCCTGCTTTCCGCACGTGTCGGTCCAGCCAGGACAGGTTGTGCCGGCTCAGCGCTCCTGGTCTCTAGTACGCCTCCTCGGTCCAGGATATCCTACGCCGGCTCTACGCACTGTGTCGCCAGTGCGCCTGCACAGCCCAGTGCGTCCTGTGTCAGCGCCCCCACTTGCCGGGCTAAAGTGAGCATCCAGCCAGGACTGGTTGTGCCAGCTCTACGCTCCAGAGCTCCAGTGTGCCTCCACGGTTCAGTATATCCTGTGCCAGCTCCATGCACCCGGCCTCCAGTGTGTGTCTCCAGCCTAGTATTTCCTGTGCCTGCTCCACGCACGAAGCCTCCAGTGGTAATCCATGGCCCAAAGCCTCCAGTGATGATCCATGGCACGAAGCCTCCAGTGATGATCCATGGCACAAAGCCTCCAGTGATGATCCATGGCACGAAGCCTGCAGTGATGATCCATGGCACGAAGCCTCCAGTGATGATCCATGGCACGAAGCCTCCAGTGATGATCCATGGCACGAAGCCTCCAGTGATGATCCATGGCACGAAGCCTCCAGTGATGATCCATGGCACGAAGCCTCCAGTGATGATCCATGGCACGAAGCCTCCAGTGATGATCCACGGCCCGAAGCCTCCAGTGATGATCCATGGCCCGGAGCCTGCAGTGATGATCCATGGCACGAAGACTGCAGTGATGATCCATGGCACAGAGCCTCCAGTGATGATCCATGGCACGGAGCCTCCAGTGATGATCCACGGCCAGAAGCCTGCGGTCCGGAACCTCCTGAGACGGTCCGCGGTCCGGAACCTCCTGAGACGGTCCGCGGTCCGGAACCTCCTGAGACGGTCCGCGGTCCGGAGTCTCCTGAGACGGTCCGCGGTCCAGAGCCTCCGGCGGGGGTTCCCAGCCCAGAGCCTCCGGCGATGATCCATCGTCCGGTTGTTTTTGGTTTTCATTTAATAAAGTACGATGAACACTTTCCACGCTGCGCTTTGGTCTCATTCAATGGACGTTGGACGTAACAGTTACAAATGTATTTTAATTTAAACGATGCTGGCATCAGCCAGTCAAGATTGAGATCTCCGATAATCAATAATTCAGAGTTTGCATAATTAGACATTAACTCAAACAATTTGCATAGAGCAGATACCAGAGCTGAGGGTGGGCGATAAACTCCCGCTAGTGTTAATAGTGCATTATGACCAAGGACCACATTTAGAACTAAGCAGTCATACTGTTTCGGAACAGAAGTTGAAATGGACACAGTGACATCTAGGTTGCATTTAACATATATGGCAATACCTCCACCTCTACCCACTCTGTCTGCTCTGTAGACATTACACCCAGCTAACAGAACATCTGAGTCTGGAACAGAGACACAGAACCAGGATTCAGCTTTAATCAATGTGTTAGCATGTGATTGTGAGACCAGTATTTCAATCAAATCTAGCTTTTGGATCAAGCTTCTAGCATTCAAATGGATAATTCCTAGGCCACTATTTCGAGAGCTCATATCAGATGGAGCATTCAAGGTAATATTAGATGAGCGATGCTTCCTCGTGTAGCTACTGACAGGCCTGAGTTGGATGGAGACGAGATTACTTCTAACAATACCCCTCTGCCTGTGCGAGGAAGTGGCAACACGGTACCTTGACAGTAGTGTAACAATAACATAAAGTCCATCAAAAGTTTCATCCATGTTAGCAGCATCTATAGAGCTATTTAAAGCTATGGGGGGGGGCAGTGAGTATAGTCTGATGGGGAATCGACCAATTCCGAGAATCAACCCCCATGGCAATATATTGTAAATTGTTAGTATATATTGTTAGTTGGTGGTATGAAATATAGGTGTAGGGTTAGTTGATGGTATGAAATAGTTGTACACCATACAGTGCATTCGGAAAGTATTCATACCCCTTGTACTTTTCCACATTTTGTGACGTTACAGCCTTATTCTAAAATGGATTAAATAAATAACATTTCTCATCAAGCTACACACAATGCCCCATAATGACAAAGCAAAAACAGTTTAAAAAAAATGTTTGCACATTTATAAAACACAAAAAATTACTTATTACATAAGTATTCAAATCAAATGTATTTATAAAGCCCTTCTTACATCAGCTGATATCTCAAAGTGCTGTACAGAAACCCAGCCTAAAACCCCAAACAGCAAGCAATGCAGGTGTAGAAGCACGGTGGCTAGGAAAAACTCCCTAGACAGGCCAAAACCTAGGAAGAAACCTAGAGAGGAACCAGGCTATGAGGGGTGGCCAGTCCTCTTCTGGCTGTGCCGGTTGGAGATTATAACAGAACATGGCCAAGATGTTCAAATGTTCATAAATTATGGTCAAATAATAATAATCACAGTAGTTGTCGAGGGTGCAACAGGTCAGCACCTCAGGAGTAAATGTCAGTTGGCTTTTCATAGCCGATCATTGAGTGTATCTCTACCGCTCCTGCTGTCTCTAGAGAGTTGAAAACAGCAGGTCTGGGACAGGTAGCACGTCCGGTGACCAGGTCAGGGTTCCATAGCCGCAGGCAGAACAGTTGAAACTGGAGCAGCAGCACGGCCAGGTGGACTGGGGACAGCAAGGAGTCATCATGCCAGGTAGTCCTGAGGAATGGTCCTAGGGCTCAGGTCCTCCGAGAGAGAGAAAGAAAGAAAGAGAGAAAGAGAGCATTAAGAGAGAGCATACTTAAATTCACACAGGACACCGGATAAGACAGGAGAAATACTCCAGATATAACAGACTGACCCTAGCCCCCCGACACATAAACTACTGCAGCATAAATACTGGAGGCTGAGACAGGAGGGGTCAGGAGACACTGTGGCCCCATCCGATGATACCCCCGGACAGGGCCAAACAGGCAGGATATAACCCCACCCACTTTGCCAAAGCACAGCCCCCACACCACTAGAGGGAGAGCTTCAACCACCAACTTACCATCCTGAGACAAGGCCGAGTATAGCCCACAAAGATCGCCGCCACGGCACAACCCAAGGGGGAGTGCCAACCCAGACAGGAAGACCACGTTAGTGACTCAACCCACTCAAGTGACGCACCCCTCCTAGGGACGGCATGGAAGAGCACCAGTAAGCCAGTGACTCAGCCCCTGTAATAGGGCTAGAGGCAGAGATTCCCAGTGGAGAGAGGTGAACTGGCCAGGCAGAGACAGCAAGTCTCAAAACAAATCACAATGTCACAATGTGCCAAATAAAACATGTATAGTAGACCTTTCTGTGAAATGCTTACTTAAAAGCCCTAACAAACAATGCAGTTAAAAAAATAAAATAAAATTACTAAAAATAACAAAAACAATTAAATGAGAATAAGAAATATAAGTGACAAATAATTAAAGAGCAGAAGTAAAGTAACACTAGCGAGTCTATTAAAGTCAAAAAGAGCCAGGCCTAATCGCCCAACATCAGTGTCCGACCTCACTAATGCTCTTGTGGCTGAATGGAAGCACGTCCCCGCAGCAATGTTCCAACATCTAGTGGAAAGCCTTCCCAGAAGAGTGGAGGCTGTTATAGCAGCAAAGGGGGGACCAACTGCATATTAATGACTATGATTTTGGAATGAGATGTTCGATGAGCAAGTGTACACATACATTTGGTCATGTAGTGTATAAACAGTACCAGTCAAAAGTTTGGACATCTACTCATTCAAGGGTTTTTCTTAATTTTTTACTATTTTCTACATTGTAGTACATTGAATAAACTCATGGAATCATGTAGTATGAGAGTGATGGAGTGCTGCATCAGATGACCTGGCCTTCACAATCACATGACTTCAACCCAATTGAGATGGTTTGGGATGAGTTGGACCACAGAGTGAAGGAAAAGCAGCCAACAAGTGCTTAAAACAACATATGTTTGCGACATGTTAAGTGCAAAGTGATTAAGCTAAAGTGTATTTTCTTATAAAAAATAAATCTTTGGTCTTGAGCCCACGAATGCAGTCATCAATGATTAAGCCTCTCGCCAGTTTTAGTCAATAAATCCTGCAATTATTTAGGAAATCATCCAGCCTGTGACTACCTTACACTTCTCTTGGCCATGAGACACGGTACCCTTTGACAGTAAACACTTCTGTATTCTACTAAATTTTGAAATGCACTGAACTTCATAAATGATTGAATAGTAACTTGAATATCAAGTAGGCCTCACTGTACAGACTCGGAATGCCCATCACTACTGTGCTGGGCTTTGTAGGCCTAGGCCTAATTTAGCCTATGCCCCATATTCTACAGCTAGATGGAGCTATGTGGCTATAAAAACATTTATTTGGCAAGGAATGGGTTGCAAGTAGGTGCAGTGCCTTGCACAATAGCTGGAGGCACTGCGCCTCCTTGTTAGTTGGAGTAACAAGACAAGAGAGGATCTGCCACTAATTTCAATGTAATCCTGTCTATCGCACAGTCGGCCGACATGGCGACCATGAAGAAGCTTCTCGCTGGAGAAACCAGCATCTGAACTCAATTTGGTTCCACAAAAGCAGCTTGAACTGCGTCTGGAAGTGGATGTAAAATATTTTGTCAATTGGGAAATATACACGGGAATTGTCCACAGTTTTAAGACGGGGTAAGATTTAATACCGTTCGTTTCCCTGTGTGCAAAACGGCAGTGTGCAACTTGTTTCAGAAGAGAAGATTATAGATAAATCGTAGAACTATCCCCAATTGCCTTGGATTTGGAAGCATAACGAATTTTAACATCATGATCACCCTATAATTGTCGCAGATAGTTATAAATCGTTATTACAACCAAGTAGTCAATGAATGGAAGATTTAACCGTGTTTTTGCCCCGTCGTTCTTGATAGGTAGACTATCTTGCGACAGAGAGTGGTGATAAAAAGCAATAGGCATGCACTACACTACATCTGATGTACAAGACCACAACTGAATGGGAGAACATCTCATGACCATAGACCATAGCCTTCATACAATATTTTGGGCATGAACAATGGGTGTTGAATATGCGGCATTTACTTAGACGTCCCTCAATAACGTTTGCAATTTATTAAATGAGAAAAAAATGCAATCAGTGAGAGTCCATTGTTACTTTGTTACCATTGAGGGTTGTTAGTAGCTGGTCAATTGAGTGCAGGCTGTGTATTTGTGTCACAGTACGCGTGGTAGCCTAACATAAATATCCAAGGATTAGGCTACTGTACTCCTCTAACCTACAGGCCGGTATGTGCGTAAAATGTGATAAAGACTTCGATCAATAACAATTTCCCCAATAATCCAGTAACGTTCTTATTTTCTCAAAAGGCATGAAAGATACATAGCCTGAAAGCTGTTTGTCAGCTTATATTTATTTGATATGGTGTGCGTAAATTGCTCACCAAACTGTCAAACGGTCGCCCCTCCGCCAAAGATACACTCATTAACAATCTTGTATTGTGGAGAAGGCATACTAATGTTATGTAATTTGATAGATCCCATAGGAACCTCAGTCATAGAGGGGTTTCGTTTTGTTTTCCCTGGTGTGCGGGTCTTGCATCATTTCAGAATTCTGGGTATCATCCTTGAAATCGTATTCAATCATACAAACCCCCTTTAACACATCATTTACAATGGCATGATGGTATTCAAATGAGAAATTAGAAATTCGGCATTCGGTTGAATGCATAGGCTCCAATATGAGAGCCACACCCAGGTATTAATGTCTGTGGAGCTGAAGCATGTTGCTCAACCCAGTGGAAATGGGAGTGGATTTTCAGCCCGTCTCAGGCAGACCGTTGGCTGAACTACACCGTCCTCAAGCCAATCAGCTGGCTGTAATCAAATCCAGCTGTGCAGTTGCAGAAATGTTGCCTGCATGCGTTGGACTGCTCTGAAGGGCTCTGTGTGCTCCTGATGCCTGCTGCATACAGACAGAGGAGCCTCTGTTACAGCCCAAACGGCCTGCCAGAGCCAGCCGCAACAGCACTATTTTACGCAGTTGAGGGGAATTTCAAGCAAACAAGTTCAAAGCCAGGGTAAATGGCACTTTATAAACTGGGTGGTTGGAGCCCTGAATGCTGATTGGCTGAAAGCCGAGGTATATCAGACCGTATATCACGGCTATGACGAAACATTTATTTTTACTGTCATAATTACGTTGTTAACCAATTTATAAAAGCAATAAGGTACCTCGGGGGGTTGTGGTATATTGCCATTATACCACGGCTAAGGGCTGTATCCAGGCACTCCACGTTGCATCGTGCTAAACCCACTCTGGCCTTGATGCTTTTTTTTTAAAAATTGTATATTCTTGAGCTAGCATCCCATTCGTATGTCACAGCCCGGTTGTCTTCCACATTAACAACATAGTAGTAACAGAGCTGTGACTGTGAGTTGCACTAGCCGAATACTGCCTTCTTATTCAGAGGGCCACATACTGTTGGGCAACACATGGTAGACTGGCTGTCGAGCTTGGGTGCAGGGAAGGTGAAGTGTCAGTTGAGATTATCATTGTCTGCTCTCTCATAGCCCTTAAGATCCTACATCTATAGCCCTGGGTGTCTCTATTCTCATAGTCCTGGGTCTCTCTATACTCATAGTCCTGGGTGTCTCTATTCTCATAGTCCTGGGTGTCTCTATTCTCATAGCCCTGGGTCTCTGAATTCTCATAGCCCTGGGACTCTCTATTCTCATAGCCCTGGGTCTCTATTCTCATAGTCCTGGGTCTCTCTATTCTCATAGCCCTGGGTCTCTCTATTCTCATAGCCCTGGGTCTCTGAATTCTCATAGCCCTGGGTCTCTCTATTCTCATAGTCCTGGGTCTCTATTCTCATAGTCCTGGGTCTCTCTATTCTCATAGCCCTGGGTCTCTCTATTCTCATAGCCCTGGGTCTCTCTATTCTCATAGCCCTGGGTCTCTCTATTCTCATAGTCCTGGGTCTCTCTATTCTCATAGTCCTGGGTCTCTCTATTCTCATAGCCCTGGGTCTCTCTATTCTCATAGCCCTGGGTCTCTCTATTCTCATAGCCCTGGGTCTCTATTCTATTCTCATAGTCCTGGGTCTCTCTATTCTCATAGCCCTGGGTCTCTCTATTCTCATAGCCCTGGGTGTCTCTATTCTCATAGCCCTGGGTCTCTATTCTATTCTCATAGTCCTGGGTCTCTCTATTCTCATAGCCATGGGTCTCTCTATTCTCATAGCCCTGGGTCTCTCTATTCTCATAGCCCTGGGTCTCTCTATTCTCATAGTCCTGGGTCTCCCTATTCTCATTCTCTCCCTATTCTCATAGCCCTGGGTGTCGCCTTCATCACGCTCCAATGCCCCAGTTGGTGAGGTCTACAGATGACATCAGCAGGCTGGAATGTGTGATAAACAGAGAATGAAGCAGGACCTCTAGGTGTGGATTGTCCTGCTATGGCTGCCTCAACCCAGAATGTTCCTGCAACTGGTCAACATTCCACCACCTGGAGCTTGCCATTCATTGACTAGCTCCACACAGCCCAGATGTTATGTCCTTATTAGCAGCTGGATGTCTGTGAACCACACAGCCCAGATGGTAGGTCCTTATTAGCAGCTGGATGTCTGTGAACCACACAGCCCAGATGGTAGGTCCTTATTAGCAGCTTGATGTCTGTGAACCACACAGCCAGATGGTAGGTCCTTATTAGCAGCTTGATGTCTGTGAACCACACAGCCCAGATGGTATGTCCTTATTAGCAGCTTGATGTCTGTGAACCACACAGTCCAGATGGTATGTCCTTATTAGCAGCTGGATGTCTGTGAACCACACAGCCCAGATGGTATGTCCTTATTAGCGGCTGGATGTCTGTGGACCACACAGCCCAGATGGTATGTCCTTATTAGCAGCTTGATGTCTGTGGACCACACAGCCCAGATGGTATGTCCTTATTAGCAGCTGGATGTTTGTGGACCACACAGCCCAGATGGTATGTCCTTATTAGCAGCTGGATGTCTGTGGACCACACAGCCCAGATGGTATGTCCTTATTAGCAGCTTGATGTCTGTGAACCACACAGCCCAGATGGTATGTCCTTATTAGCAGCTTGTTGTCTGTGAACCACACAGCCCAGATGGTATGTCCTTATTAGTAGCTGGATGTCTGTGAACCACACAGCCCAGATGGTATGTCCTTATTAGCAGCTTGATGTCTGTGAACCACACAGCCCAGATGGTATGTCATTATTAGCAGCTGGATGTCTGTGGACCACACAGCCCAGATGGTAGGTCCTTATTAGCAGCTGGATGTCTGTGGACCACACAGCCCAGATGGTATGTCCTTATTAGCAGCTGGATGTCTGTGGACCACACAGCCCAGATGGTATGTCCTTATTAGCAGCTGGATGTCTGTGGACCACACAGCCCAGATGGTAGGTCCTTATTAGCAGCTGGATGTCTGTGGACCACACAGCCCAGATGGTAGGTCCTTATTAGCAGCTGGATGTCTGTGGACCACACAGCCCAGATGGTATGTCCTTATTAGCAGCTGGATGACTGTGGACCACACAGCCCAGATGGTATGTCCTTATTAGCAGCTTGATGTCTGTGGACCACACAGCCCAGATGGTATGTCCTTATTAGCAGCTGGATGTCTGTGGACCACACAGCCCAGATGGTATGTCCTTATTAGCAGCTTGATGTCTGTGAACCACACAGCCCAGATGGTATGTCCTTATTAGCAGCTGGATGTCTGTGGACCACACAGCCCAGATGGTATGTCCTTATTAGCAGCTGGATGTCTGTGGACCACACAGCCCAGATGGTAGGTCCTTATTAGCAGCTGGATGTCTGTGGACCACACAGCCCAGATGGTATGTCCTTATTAGCAGCTGGATGTCTGTGGACCACACAGCCCAGATGGTATGTCCTTATTAGCAGCTGGATGTCTGTGGACCACACAGCCCAGATGGTATGTCCTTATTAGCAGCTGGATGTCTGTGAACCACACAGCCCAGATGGTATGTCCTTATTAGCAGCTGGATGTCTGTGGACCACACAGCCCAGATGGTATGTCCTTATTAGGGGCATTCTCTCTCTCTTGCTCGGTTGCTTCTTACCATCTCTACTGTTTTGTTGTTCACTCACTCTTTGTGCTAATATTCCAACTCTAATTTGGTCATTTGTACAAACAAGTCCCTTCTCTTGCTGATGTTGTTTCATCATATATTGATGGGCTTGGCTTTTGAAAGTTCTTACGAAGAGTCAGTTATGTCACACATGCAGCTATCAAAAATATATGGAAATGTCTGCTCTACTCAAAATTACAACCAACTAATTGCAGCATTACCTGAAAAATGGAAAAGGTAAGTGGAAGGGGGGGGGAGTAAGGAACGTGTCTGTCGGCCCTGCATTAAAGACCAAAATTGGTTAAAGAAAATTGTGATGAATAAAAAAGGATACCAGTTTAATTTAAGGATAAAAAAATGGACAGCTGTGCCATATAGATTTCAAAATAGTTGGGAAGAGATTTTCAATGTACCGATTCCATGGCACAAGGTTTATGAACTGATACACAAAACGATGCTCGATTCAAAACAGAGAGTTTTTACATTGAAATGATTTAACAAAATTCTTGCAACCAATAGAATGTTATATGTATGGCGGGTACAACCATCCCAGCTCTGCAGATTTTGCTGCAAAGAGACAGAATCATTTGATAATTTGTTTTGGTACTGTCCATATGTAGCTTGCCTTTGGTCACAGGTTCAGGAATGTCTGAAGAATTGCAACATTTACCTGGAGCTAACTCTGCAAATAGCACTGCTGGGTGATTTAAAAAGTCATAGTCAATCAATCAATAATATAATAATACTCTTTGCAAAAAAATGTGTATCTTTAATTTACAATATGTAGAGTCTATGAGAATAGAAAGGTTCATAATTTTTGTGAAACAGCACAGTTGAAAAATACATGAATTCGGGAAAGTATTCAGACCCCTTGACTTTTTCCACATTTTGTTACATTACAGGCTAATTCTAAAATTGATTAAATACATGTGTTTCCTCATCAATCTACACACAATACCCCATAATGACATAGCGAAAACAGGTTTTTAAGGATTTTTGCACATTTATAAAAAAAATAAAAAACATACCTTATTCTAATAAGTATTCAGACCCTTTGCTATGAGACTCAAAATTGAGCTGAAGTGCATTGTGTTTCCATTGGTCATTCTTGAGATGTTTCTACAACTTGATTGGAGTCCACCTGTGGTAAATTCAATAGATTGGACATGATTTGGAAATGCACACACCTGTCTATTTTTGTACCTTTATTTAACTAGGCAAGTCAGTTAAGAACAAATTCTTATTTTTAATGACGGCCTAGAAACAGTGGGTTACCTGCCTTGTTCAGGGGCAGAACGGCATATTTTTACCTTGTCAGCTCAGGGATTCAATCTTGCGGAAGCCACTCCTTAGTAAAAGGTACGACAGCCCGCTTGGAGTTTGCCAAAATGTACCTAAAGAACTCTCAGACCATGAGAAACAGGATTCTCTGGTCTGATGAAACCAGATTGAACTCTTTGGCCTGAATGCCAAGTGTCCCGTCTGGAGGAAACCTGGCACCATCCCTACCGTGAAGCATGGTGGTGGCAGCATCAGGCTGTGGGGATGTTTTTCAGCGGCAGGGACTGGGAAAACTAGTCAGGATCGAGGCAAAGATGAATGGAGCAAAGTAGAGAGAGATCCTTGATAAAAACCTGCTCCAGAGCGCTCAGGACCTCAGCTTGGGGCAAAGGTTCACCTTCCAACAGGACAACTACCCTAAGCCAACAGTCAAGACAACACAGGAGTGGCTTTGGGACAAGTCTGAATGTTCTTGAGTGGCCCAGCCAGAGCCCAGACTTGAATCCGATGGAACATATCTGGGGAAACCTGAAAATAGCTGCGCAGCCACGCTCCCCATCCAACCTGACAGAGCTTGAGAGAAACTCTCCAAATACAGGTGTGCCAAGCTTGTAGCGTCATACCCAAGAAAACTTGAGGCTGTAATCGCTGCCAAAGGTGCTTCAACAAAGTACTGAGTAAAGGGCCTCAATAATTACGGAAATTTGATTTTTTTCATTTCATTTACAAAAAAAATCTAAAAACCTGTTTTTGCTTTGTCAGTATGGGGTATTGTGTATATTGATGAGAAAAAAACTATTTTTTAAATCAATTTTAGAATAAGGCTGTAACAAATGTGGAAAAAATTAAGGGGTCTGAAATTCAAAATAAGTTAACCAAAGTTTTGGAAATACATAACAAGATTTAACCAGTTATCAAAGAATGTTAGCTATATGCAGTTATCTTAGCCAGCCAGCTAATGTTAGCTGTTTAGCCAACTAGCTAATAGCCTAGCTAGCCTAGCCAAGCACCACGGTTATGGTCGGCAAGCTAGAGCCCAACTACTGCAGACCTGCTAGAACACAACTAAAACATACCTGCAGATTAAAAGCAAAGAGAGAGCAGAGACTTACAGATTGGGACCCATAAGGTGGTAAAACATTTAAGGGTGCAGCATCAGTTAGCTACCAAGCGAGGAGGAGGTGGGCGCTTCACCAGGCCGAAATCCAAATTGAATAGATTCCAGATGTCAGTCAGCTAGCGCGCTTGCACTATATTGTTTTGTTACATTGTTACATAAATAACTCATGCTTCCTACCTTTTAAAGTAATGTTCTTAAATTGTTCAGAGAACATTAAGAAAACAACGTTCTTCAGTGGGAATTTCAGTACTTCAGCATAACGTTTTCTACAGGTTTCCTCAGGGTTCTATTTAAAGTCATGTTTTCAGAGCGTTCAGAGAACGTTAAACAACATTCTTCTATGGCAGGGATGGGCAACTCCAGTCTTTGGGGGCCTGATTGGTGTCATACATTTGCCCCAACCAAACACACCTGACTCCAATAATCATTTAATCATGATATTTAGTTTAGAATGTAATTCATTTAATCAGCTGTGTTTGCTAGAGATGGGGAAAAGTGACACCTCCCCGGCCCCTGAGGACTGCAGTTGCCCATCCCTATTCTGTGGGATTGTTTTCTGCAGCCTCAACTCTCTATTTAAAGTAATGTTCTAAGAACATTACGATAACTTTCCATAAAAAACGCAAGAAAACATTAGTAACATTTTTAAAGAACGTTGTAAAAATGTTATTTATAAACATATACATTCTGTTCTCAGCATCAACAAAACTCTCTCTATCCTCAGTTGTTAAATGTGTTCAGGTGTGTTGGCCGTGCCCACTAATTGGCCACACCTGATCTTAATGAGTGCTAGCTCCATCCTGGTGGCGCAATGGACTAATTCCATGAATAGAGAGCAGAAGATCATAGGTTTGAATCTCACTGATTCCAAGTGTCCTATCTGTGCTTTGAGTTCAAAACAGTTAACCCAAACTAAGCTAGCCGGGTTATTAAAAGTCTTATTGAAACATGTTCTCAGAACATTATTTAATTACCTTCAAATAATCTATAATTTCCGTTCTCAGAACGTAAATAAAACCTCCCAGGAAAACTTTCAGGGAAACATAGAAAAACTTTCTCAGAACCTCCCTGCATCCTGAAAATGTATTTTCCCAGAACAGGCTAAATTTTCACATCCTTTGCAAAGGGGCAAAATAAATCAAATAAATAACAGTATGGGGTAGTATGAGGTAGTTGGATGGGCTAATTACAGATGAGCTATCTACAGGTGCAGTGATCTGTGAGCTGCTCTGACAGCTGGTGCTTAAAGTTAGAGAGGGAGATATGAGTCTCCAGCTTCAGAGATTTTTGCAATTCGTTCCAGTCATTGGCAGCAGAGAACTGGAAGGAAATGCGGCCAAAGGAGGAATTGGCTTTGGGGGTGACCAGTGAAATATACCTGCTTGAGCGCGTGCTACGGGTGGGTGCTGCTATGGTGACCAGTGAGCTGAGATAAGGCGGGGCTTTACCTAGCAGTGACTTATAGATGACCTGGAGCCAGTGGGTTTGGCCACGAATATGAAGCGAGGGCCAGCCAACGAGAGCATACAGGTCGCAGTGGTGGGTAGTGTATGGGGCTTTGGTGACAAAACAGATGGCACTTTGATAGACTGCATCCAATTTTCTGAGTAGATTGCTAGGAGGCTATTTTGTAAATGACATCGCCGAAGTCAAGGATCGGTAGGATGGTCAATTTTACGAGGGTATGTTTGGCAGCATGAGTGAAGGATGCTTTGTTGCGAAATAGGAAGCCAATTCTATATTTAATTTTGGATTGGAGATGGTTAATGTGAGTCTGGAAGGAGAGTTTACAGTCTAACCAGACACCTAGGTATTTGTAGTTGTCCACATATTCTAAGTCAGAACCATCCAGAGTAGTGATGGACGGGCGGGCAGGTGTTGGCAGCGATCGGTTGAAGAGCATGTATTTAGTTTTACTTGCATTTAAGAGCAGTTGTAGTCCACGTAAGGAGAGTTGTATGGCATTGAAGTTCGTCTGGAGGTTAGTTAACACAGTGTCCAAAGAGTTGGATCAGAGAATCACTTGCAGCAAGAGCGACATCATTTATGTATACAGAGAAAAGAGTAGGCCCAAGAATTGAACCCTGTGGCACCCCCATAGAGACTGCCAGAGGTCCGGACAACAGGCCCTCCGATTTGACACACTGAACTCTGTCTGAGAAGTAGTTGGTGAACCAGGCAATCATTTGAGAAACCAAGGCTGTTGAGTCTGCCGATAAGAATGTGGTGATTGACAGAGTCGAAAGCCTTGGCCAGGTCGATGAATACAGCTGCACAGTATTGTCTCTTATCGATGGCGGTTATGATATCGTTTAGTACCTTGAGCGTGGCTGAGGTGCACCCACGACCAGCTCGGAAACCAGATTGCATAGCGGAGAAGGTACGGTGCGATTCGAAATGGTCGGGGATCTGTTTGTTAACTTGGCTTTCGAAGACCTTAGAAAGACAGGGTAGGATAGATGCAGTTTGGGTCTAGAGTGTCTCCTCCTTTGAAGAGGGGGATGACCGCGGCAGCTTTCCAATCTTTGGGGATCTCAGACGATACGAAAGTGAGGATGAACAGAGTGGTTGCAACAATTTCAACGGATAATTTTAGAAAGAGAGGGTCCAGATTGTCTAGCCCGGCTGATTTGTAGTGGTCCAAATTTTGCAGCTCTATCAGAACATAAGCTAGCTGGATTTGGGTGAAGGAGAAATGGGGGAGGCTTGGGAAAGTTTCTGTGGAGGGTGCAGTGCTGTTGACCTGGGTAGGGGTAGCCAGGTGGAAAGCATGTTCAGCCGTAGAAAAATGCTTATTGAAATTCTCAATTATCATGGATTTATCGGTGGTGACAGTGTTTCCTAGCCTCATTGCAGTAGGCAGCTGGGAGGAGGTGCTCTTATTCTCCATGGACTTTACAGTATCCCAGAACTTTTTGGAGTTTGTGCTACAGGATGCAAATTTCTGTTTGAAAAAGCTAGCCTTTGCTTTCCTAACTGCCTGTGTATATTGGTTCCTAACTTCCTGGAAAAATTGCATATCGCGGGGGCTATCCGATGCTAGTGCAGTATGCCACAGGATGTTTTTGTGCTGGTCAAGGGCAGTCAGGTCTGGAGTGAACCAAGGGCTATATCTGTTCCTGGTTCAATTTTTTTTGAACGGGGCATGCTTATTTAAGATGGTGAGGAAAGCACTTTTAAAGAATGACCAGGCATCCTCTACTGTCGGAATGAGGTCAATATCCTTCCAGGATACCCGGGCCAGGTCGATTAGAAAGGCCTGCTCGCTGAAGTGTTTTAGGGAGCGTTTGACAGTGATGAGGGGTGGTCGTTTGACCGCAGACCCATTACGGACGCAGGCAATGAGGCAGTGATCGCTGAGATTCTGTTTGAAGACAGCAGAGGTGTATTTGGAGGGCAAGTTGGTTAGGATGATATCTATGAGGGTGCCCGTGTTTACGGATTTGGGGTTGTACCTGGTAGGTTCATTGATAATTTGTTGTGAGATTGAGGGCATCAAGCTTAGATTGTAGGATGGCCGGGGTGTTAAGCATGTCCCAGTTTAGGTCACCTAACAGCACAAGCTCTGAAGATAGATGGGGGGGCAATCAATTCACATATGGTGTCCAGGGCACAGCTGGGGGCAGAAGGTGGTCTATAGCAAGCGGCAACGGAGAGAGACTTGTTTCTGGAAAGGTGGATTTTTAAAAGTAGAGCCTCAAATTGTTTGGGCACAGACCTGGATAGTAAGACAGAACTCTGCAGGCTATCTCTGCAGTAGATTGCAACTCCGCCCCCTTTGGCAGTTCTATCTTGTCTGAAAATTTTATAGTTAGGGATGGAAATTTCAGGGCAGTTAACCCTCAACAACACCTGATCCCCAGGCGCCGATGACGTGGACATCGATTAAGGCAGCCCCCGTACCTCTCTGATTCAGAGGGGTTGGGTTAAATGCAGAAAACATATTTCGGTTGAATTCATTCAGTTGTACAACTGACTAGGTATTCCCTTTCCCTTTGTTATTCCGTTGCACTTTGAAATCAAGCAAAACATTTGCAGAGAGAGGGAGCTAATTGCTTCTGCCAAAAGATACAATTATCACCCTTTAGCTTAGATTACATTGCTAGTCTGACAATGTGAACTCTCTCCTATTTTCTATTAAGGTATCTTTACTTTTATTCAAGTATGACTTTTGACTAATTTTTCCACCACTGGTAATACTCCCCTCTGTTTTCTCCAGGATAGGACAGGGGTCCCACTCCCTAATGCTCAAGTTGAACAATGAATAGATTTAACAATCAACAGACATGATCTGAACTGCATTATAGACTTGCAAGGTGTTTGTGTATACGTGTGTACAGGTTCAAGCCTAGTGAGAGACAAGGATGGAACCTACTCTGTTACATGAATGTGTGTGTGATGGTACTTCTGCCTCCCCTGCAGGCTGGATGGTAGCAGGACAGAGCACCATGGTGGAGCCCAAGCCCAGAGCATCAGCAGCCCAGCGTCTTGAAGCCCAGGAGACTCTGGGTATCAGCACCCTGGACCCTGGCCACAGGCCGCCCACCATGCCCCCCGGACGCCATGTCACCATCAAGGTCCGCATGTTGGATGACACAGAGGAGGTCTTTGACATCTCGGTGAGTTCTGGTTGGCTCTCTGTCTGATTGGCTTATAGTGCAATGTGTTCAAGGTATAACTACTTCCCATTCTATTTTTTGTGTGTCAAGTCGAGTGAGAGAATTTAGCATAACAAAATGTTAAATATAAGTATGCCTTTAAACAGTGTCATCCTTTTGTTGTCTTTTTATAACTTTGCCATTAAAGCAGGAGATCATTTTTACCCCCTGACAGCAGTCTGTTGTTAAGGGTTACAGGTTGGCATGGGTAACTGTATAAACATCAAGGTTCTGTATGCATGAATGAGCCTAGACTATGCTGGAAAATGTCACTGCTGGAAAATGTCTGGGTTCTAACCTTCATTGTCAACATTTCTGACTTTAGCTGTTGGTGTGGTGAATAAGGGTACTGAACTAGTTCTGTGTTTCTTGTTTACAACCCCACTAGACAGATGGGAGAGCAACTTAAACTATTACCCAGGTGGGTGTATGGATCGGGAGGAGAGGTTTAGTTCATTCAGATACCCATTAGTACATCAGGCCTAGTTTTCCTGGGTAAATAAATTACCTTTCATAATATTTAATTGTGTGTTATGAGACCAACTGGTCTGTCTTGGGTATACAATATGGTTGTGGATAGGGGACAGTTTGTGATGTGTTTGAATGGCCAGAGATCTGCCATGATACATTTTACTTTTCATTACCAGGCTATTTACCTCTGTGTTTATTAAAGATTCTCTCTGAGATTAGAGCTGCTTGAGATTACCTTTCTTTGCAGTGCAATATTTTAGCACAACACTAAATCTCAGAATAGGCTTGCTTTGAGATTGCTGCCTTTCATGTGAAATCGAATCTGCTTGATAATGACTGACTGATGTTCTGAAGACGACAATATGGTTAGGAGATATATTAAAGAAAGGTAATGGATGCTTTTTGAAATGTGAATGCTAATTTAAGACCTTGAGCTTTATCCAACAGACATGTAAATCACGATATTTCCTGTTGAAATTGACAAAAATTGATTGGTTGTTCTGTACCGTGTTTTCTCCCAGAGTTCCTGTCATATTGTGGTATTACACTAAGGTATATGCTAAGACCCTGATATAGCCCTTGACAATGGTGGAGCTTTGATCAAGACTAGGTTATTTTCCTGAGAATAGTCCAACTAGCAATATCTTCTGACCACAGTGCTTCCTGCTGGGAGCGAGGGAGCAAGATGGGAGGTAGGGATAGGGAAGAGAGGGAAGAAGACGTGATGATGGAGGGAAATAGATACAGCACACAGAGGACTCATTCAATGGGTATGAGTAGAGCCTCGTAGTAGAGATGGGAATGAATAGAGCCTCGTAGTAGAGATGGGAATGAATAGAGCCTCGTAGTAGAGATGGGTATGAATAGAGCCTCGTAGTAGAGATGGGTATGAATAGAGCCTCGTAGTAGAGATGGGTATGAATAGAGCCTCGTAGTAGAGATGGGTATGAATAGAGCCTCGTAGTAGAGATGGGTATGAATAGAGCCTCGTAGTAGAAATGGGTATGAATAGAGCCTCGTAGTAGAGATGGGTATGAATAGAGCCTCGTAGTAGAGATGGGTATGAATAGAGCCTCGTGGTAGAGATGGGTATGAATAGAGCCTCGTAGTAGAGATGGGTATGAATAGAGCCTCTTGGTAGAGATGGGTATGAATAGAGCCTCGTAGTAGAGATGGGTATGAATAGAGCCTCGTGGTAGAGATGGGTATGCATAGAGCCTCGTAGTAGAGATGGGAATGAATAGAGCCTCGTAGTAGAGATGGGTATGAATAGAGCCTCATAGTAGAGATGGGAATGAATAGAGCCTCGTAGTAGAGATGGGTATGAATAGAGCCTCGTAGTAGAGATGGGTATGAGTAGAGCCTCGTAGTAGAGATGGGTATGAATAGAGCCTCGTAGTAGAGATGGGTATGAATAGAGCCTCGTTGTAGAGATGGGTATGAATAGAGCCTCGTGGTAGAGATGGGTATGAATAGAACCTCGTAGTAGAGATGGGTATGAATAGAGCCTCGTAGTAGAGATGGGTATGAATAGAGCCTCGTAGTAGAGATGGGTATGAATAGAGCCTCGTAGTAGAGATGGGTATGAATAGAGCCTCGTGGTAGAGATGGGTATGAATAGAGCCTCGTAGTAGAGATGGGTATGAATAGAGCCTCGTGGTAGAGATGGGTATGAGTAGAGCCTCGTGGTAGAGATGGGTATGAATAGAGCCTCGTAGTATAGATGGGTATGAATAGAGCCTCGTAGTAGAGATGGGTATGAATAGAGCCTCGTAGTAGAGATGGGTATGAATAGAGCCTCGTGGTAGAGATGGGAATGAATAGAGCCTCGTAGTAGAGATGGGTATGAATAGAGCCTCGTAGTAGAGATGGGTATGAATAGAGCCTCGTGGTAGAGATGGGTATGAATAGAGCCTCGTGGTAGAGATGGGTATGAATAGAGCCTCGTAGTAGAGATGGGTATGAATAGAGCCTCGTTGTAGAGATGGGTATGAATAGAGCCTCGTAGTAGAGATGGGTATGAATAGAGCCTCGTTGTAGAGATGGGTATGAATAGAGCCTCGTAGTAGAGATGGATATGAATAGAGCCTCGTGGTAGAGATGGGAATGAATAGAGCCTCGTAGTAGAGATGGGTATGAATAGAGCCTCGTAGTAGAGATGGGTATGAATAGAGCCTCGTGGTAGAGATAGGTATGAATAGAGCCTCGTGGTAGAGATGGGTATGAATAGAGCCTTGTTGTAGAGATGGGTATGAATAGAGCCTCGTAGTAGAGATGGGTATGAATAGAGCCTCGTGGTAGAGATGGGTATGAATAGAGCCTCGTAGTAGAGATGGGAATGAATAGAGCCTCGTAGTAGAGATGGGTATGAATAGAGCCTCGTAGTAGAGATGGGTATGAATAGAGGCTCGTGGTAGAGATGGGTATGAATAGAGCCTCGTGGTAGAGATGGGTATGAATAGAGCCTCGTGGTAGAGATGGGTATGAATAGAGCCTCGTGGTAGAGATGGGTATGAATAGAGCCTCGTGGTAGAGATGGGTATGAATAGAACCTCGTGGTAGAGATGGGTATGAATAGAGCCTCGTGGTAGAGATGGGTATGAATAGAGCCTCGTAGTAGAGATGCTTGAAATAGAGCCCAGTGACTGACAGTGTGGTCAGTATGTTTGACCCTAGCTGCTGAGAAATATTGTCAGGTTTCCCAACTGCTGTGTAAAGTGTTGTTCTCACAGCATGCTGCGAGGCTTCCTGTGTTGGCCCTGAGGGTCGGCCCTTCAGGGAGCGGGTGCAGCAGTGTGTGTAGTACTCGCCTGTGCTCCACTAGTGTATATTGAAAAGAACTCTCCAAGAGATCTCACATAGAGATGTCATCAGTGAGCTAGGCTCTAATTACCATCGTAATTTAAAGTCAAACATTGCCTGTCAGGAAAATTCAGTGTCCTTTGGCTAGGCTGATTAATTTTATTCTCTCAAAGAGTAATTTATTTTTGTTTTGAGAGACTCTATAACTAGGGTATAGTACTTCTTCCCAGCTCGTAACCAAGAGCTTTAGGTCATGCTGTTGTTTATGCCTGAAGCTCATCAGGAAGTTCTGTCTCTGGATGTCTCAATATGTGAATTTCGCCAGCTGCCACCTAGACTCAGGTTAATTAAAGAGAAGGAGAGAGAGATGACGTGTTTCTCCATCGGAAGCTAAAACGCGCAAATTAAAAATGGAAGGAGGGTAGGCATGCTGATTGTGCTACACTGTAAGGGTAAAACATTTTGCTCTGTGCGACTTATTTCTACAAAGTAGTCTTTATTTAGATAGTATTCATATACATTTACCCTTTACCACTATGGGGTAGTGCCCCGTAAACACAACAGAACCATGGTGGGATAACTGAGCTGTAGTGATGGGGAGTCCTTGCTGGGTGTCATGACTACTGAAGGATGTAGCTAACGCTGATATGAACAGCTGGGTGTCATGACTGCTGAAGGATGTAGCTAACACTGATATGAACAGCTGGGTGTCATGACTGCTGAAGGATGTAGCTAACGCTGATTTGAACAGCTGTGTGTCATGACTGCTGAAGGATGTAGCTAACACTGATATGAACAGCTGGGTGTCATGACTGCTGAAGGATGTAGCTAACACTGATATGAACAGCTGGGTGTCATGACTGCTGAAGGATGTAGCTAACACTGATATGAACAGCTGGGTGTCATGACTGCTGAAGGATGTAGCTAACATTGATATGAACAGCTGGGTGTCATGACTACTGAAGAATGTAGCTAACACTGATATGAACAGCTGGGTGTCATGACTGCTGAAGGATGTAGCTAACACTGATATGAACAGCTGGGTGTCATGACTGCTGAAGGAGGCAGCTAGCTAACACTGATATGAACAGAGGAGACCATACTGCACATCAAGCTGTTATCAATGCTCAATTGAACACAGATTCAATATTTACAATTGCCTCAGCACTGGGGGGAGAAATGTCTGACTGTACTCGTGGTACTGGAATAGACTTTGCCTTGGGGTCTTCCTTAATGGCATCTTTAGTGGAAAATCATTGGTGCATATTTCGCTGAAAAAGACAGTAGCCTAAGTAGTCCTTTTGAGTAAACAAAATGGGGGGGAAAAGCTGTGGAGATAACTTTACAAAATACAGTTCTGTATACCTCCATACTCCATGCTCATAAGACTAAAGACCCCATCCTCCTTCTTCGTGGAATGGAGTGCTGAACCCTGAATGCTGTCTGAGTGATAATGCCGTCTCTTTGTGAGGTAAACACCCTGCAGCCTGCAGTGAGTGAAGCAGCAGTGAGAAGCATGAAGTCCCCAGCCACATTGAGTGTCCTAGTCTCAAATAGCATTGTGTTGATCAAGACTGGCCAGTCAGTGTCTCTCTACTACTTCAGTGTGGTCGTGCTGGATGTCTTGGTAACAGTTGCTGTGACAACGACTCCTGAAGCTCAGCAGCATGAAGCCTTTAATTGCATCGATAACTACCCGGAGTCCTGTCCTTCAGCAGCAGTGATGGTGATGGATTTGATCACTGCAGGTATTTGCCAAGGCAGCAGCTACTCTTCCTGGGGTCCAGCAAAGTTAAGGCAGTTATACATTTAAATAATAAAGGACCGTGATCACAGTGAGACAGTCTGCTTTCGAGCAGCTCAAGAAGTTTAGGATATTAGTCCCACTGGCCCAATGTCAGGAGGGCTGTTTTCAGACTACCCTTCCAAGACAATTAGATTATAATTATTGGGGTTTTCATTACAGGAGCATCGAGTTCAGCCAGTGGAAGATGAGTCTGTGGTAGGATTTACATTCCTAGTGACTGAAATGTTTTCTATTGCACTGCTCTGCTTGTAAAAACCTAACCGGTCCTCTGTAAATGGTTCCTGTTCCTCTGGTATAAACTTCCCGTTCCTGTTCCTCTGGTATAAACTTCCTGTTCCTCTGGTATACACTTCCTGTTCCTCTGGTATAAACTTACTGTTCCTCTGGTATAAACTTACTGTTCCTCTGGTGTAAACTTCCTGTTCCTGTTCCTCTGGTATAAACTTCCCGTTCCTGTTCCTCTGGTATAAACTTACTGTTCCTCTGGTGTAAACTTCCTGTTCCTCTGGTATACACTTCCTGTTCCTCTGGTATACACTTCCTGTTCCTCTGGTATAAACTTACTGTTCCTCTGGTGTAAACGTTTTCTTCCTCTGGAATAAACTTCCTGTTCCTCTGGTATAAACTTCCTGTTCCTCTGGTATAAACTTCCTGTTCCTCTGGTATAAACTTCCTGTTCCTGTTCCTCTGGTATAAACGTCCTGTTTCTGTGGTATAAACTTCCTGTTCCTGTGGTATAAACTTACTGTTCCTCTGGTGTAAACGTTTTCTTCCTCTGGTATAAACTTCCTGTTCCTCTGGTATAAACTACTTCCTGTTCCTGTTCCTCTGGTATAAACGTCATTTTCCTGTGGTATAAACTTCCTGTTCCTCTGGTATTAACTTCCTGTTTTTCTGGTATAATCTTCCAGCCCATCAGACAAGGTATCGTATTGTAGGGAAACAAAAGGGGCATCGCTGTGGGTTACATAACTTGCTGTGGCCTACTCACTGCTCCCTCTGACTGGGAAATAAACTGTCATCCCTTGTGGCTGATTCTTCACACCTTGATGAGCACTCTTTTCTGACTTTACGAAGGCCTGCAGTGTGCACCAACACAGAGCAGAGCAGACCTGAGCAGCCCAGAGCTCAGTGACACAAGGAAGGTTGTTGCGGTTTCCATTGCTTGGAAGCCTGTGCTTTCCAAATACTGTATATGAAATAAACATTAGATGAGGCATGTGTTCATGTATAACTTCATTAGATGAGACATGTGTTCATGTCTGTCACGCCTGCTCCCGCTCCCCCTCCTCATCATACCTGTGCACCTGTTACCATCATTACGCGCAGCTGCGCTCAGTAGACTCACCTGGACTCCCTCACTTGGTTGATTGCCCCTAGATATATATGTCTGCTCCTCTGTGTTGTTCCCTGTAGTAGCATTGTTTGTCGTGTCGTGTTTATGTCCAGACGCTGTTCTTGTTCCGTTGCATGTCCGTCTATATTAAATGGTTCACTCCCTGTACCTGCTTCTCACCTCCTGCGTTGGGCGTTACAATGTCTGTAATTAGATGAGTCCAGTGGCGACCTGTTTTGAGCCCCAACAGTTTAGCTTAAAAAAAGGGAGGGATTTCTTCTGTTTTACATGTTATATTGGCATTAATAGGTGTCGCATATCAGTTTGCAAACAATGTAAAAATATATGTTTTATTGATTTAATAAAGCCGCATACAACCATGGTCTATTTTTTGCTTTCTTGAAGTAAGGCAGCACCAAAATGCAGGTGTTTCAGCCTAGCTCAGTGCTTTCTGTGGTGGTGGGGCAGCCAGCGGAAAGGGGGTTGGTAATGTTCTCTAGTTGGGCCGTGATTAGCTCAGTGTTCTGTCACTCATGGGGACACTACGTCACCACAAAATCTATGGGTAGAGCTCGAAATGTCAAGCCCCTTTGGGTGCTGCCATAGACTTACATTTGAAGTGCCCATCCAAGAAGGCTCAAGGTCACTGGTCACAGATAAAATGACATCAATTCACGTTTTATCTAACTTAGCTTTGATTGGACTGATCATGTCAACATCATACTTTCAAAATCTTAGCTAGCAAGCTAGACAAGCAGTTATCTACATGCATAAAGTCGGCAATCTACTGGCAAATCCTTTTCAATCCTTGTCATATGAAGATAAATTATACAGTTTGGGCACACCTACTCATTCAAGGGTTTCTTTATTTTTGACTATTTTCTACATTGTAGAATAATAGTGAAGACATCAAAACTACAAAATAACACATATGGAATCATGTAGTAACCAAAAAAATGATAAAGAAATCAAAATATATTTTAAATTCTTCAAAGTAGCCACCCTTTGCCTTGATTACAGATTTGCACACTCTTGGCATTCTCTCAACCAGCTTCACCTGGAATGCTTTTCCAACAGTCTTGAAGGAGTGCCCACATATCTTGAGCACTTGTTGGCTGCTTTTCCGTCACTCTGCAATCCAACTCATCCCAAACCATCTCATTTGGGTTGAGGTTGGGTGATTGTGGAGGCCAGGTCATCTGATGCAGCACTCCATCACTCTCCTTCTTGGTCAAATAGCCCTTACACAGCCTGGAGGTGTGTTGGGTCATTGTCCTGTTGAAAAACAAATGATAGTCTCAAACCAGATGAGATGGCATATCGCTGCAGAATGCTGTGGTAGCCATGCTGGTTAAGTGTGCCTTGAATTCTAAATAAATCACAGACAGTGTCACCAGCAAAGCATTATCAAATCAAATCAAATCAAATGTATTTATATAGCCCTTCTTACATCAGCTGATATCTCAAAGTACTGTACAGAAACCCAGCCTAAAACCCCAAACAGCAAGCAATGCAGGTGTAGAAGCACGGTGGCTAGGAAAAACTCCCTAGAAAGGCCAAAACCTAGGAAGAAACCTAGAGAGGAACCAGGCTATGAGGGGTGGCCAGTCCTCTTCTGGCTGTGCCAGGTGGAGATTATAACAGAACATGGCCAAGATGTTCAAATGTTCATAAATGACCAGCATGGTCAAATAATAATAATCACAGTAGTTGTCGAGGGTGCAACAAGTCAGAACCTCAGGAGTAAATGTCAGTTGGCTTTTCATAGCCGATCATTGAGAGTATCTCTACCGCTCCTGCAGTCTCTAGAGAGTTGAAAACAGCATGTCTGGGACAGGTAGCACGTCCGGTGAACAGGTCAGGGTTCCATAGCCGCAGGCAGAACAGTTGAAACTGGAGCAGCAGCACGGCCAGGTGGACTGAGGACAGCAAGGAGTGGAATGCCAGGTAGTCCTGAGGCATGGTCCTAGGGCTCAGGTCCTCCGAGAGAGAGAAAGAAAGAAAGAGAGAATTAGAGAGAGCATTCTTAAATTCACGCAGGACACCGGATAAGACAGGAGAAGTACTCCAGATATAACAGACTGACCCTAGCCCCCCGACACATAAACTACTGCAGCATAAATACTGGAGGCTGAGACAGGAGGGGTCAGGAGACACTATGGCCCCATCCGATGATACCCCCGGACAGGGCCAAACAGGCAGGATATAAACCCACCCACTTTGCCAAAGCACAGCCCCCACACCACTAGAGGGATATCTTCAACCACCAACTTACCATTCTGAGACAAGGCCGAGTATAGCCCACAAAGATCTCCGCCACGGCACAATCCAAGGGGGGGGGGGGGTGCCAACCCAACCCAAACAGGAAGATCTCACCTCCTCCTCCATGCTTCATGGTGGGAACCACATATGCTGAGATCATCCATTCACCTACTCTCCGTCTCACAAAGACAAAAATCTCAAATGTGGAATCATTAGACCAAAGGACAGATTTCCACCGGTCTAATGTCCATTGCTCGTGTTTCTAGGCTCAAGCAAGTATTTTCTTATTATTGGTGTCCTTTAGTAGTGGTTTCTTTGCAGCAATTCGACCATGAAGGCCTTATTCATGCAGTCTCCTCTGAATAGTTGATGTTGAGATGTGTCTGTTACTTAAACTCTGTGAATCATTTATTTGGGCTGCAATTTCTGAGGCTAGTAACTCCAGTGAATTTATCCTCTGCAGCAGAGGTAACTCTGCGTCTTCCTTTCCTGTGGTGGTCCTCATGAGAGCCAGTTT
This sequence comes from Salvelinus namaycush, assembly GCF_016432855.1. Lineage (NCBI taxonomy): Eukaryota > Metazoa > Chordata > Actinopteri > Salmoniformes > Salmonidae > Salvelinus > Salvelinus namaycush. The sequence continues at coordinate 8,779,136 of NC_052325.1, forward strand.
GATCATAGCTCTTGATGGTTTTTGCGACTGCACTTGAAGAAACTTGAAACTGTTGGGACAGCTTTATGTAGGCCCTAACAGTTTGTCGAACTGTTTGTCACCTTTATAGTGCAATTAATGTATTGTTTAGTGTTGTGTAGTGGCTTTGCTGGCATGCAGTTTTTCTCACCAAGATTTACATGCTAAAATCACCACTGGATGAGCCAAGTGGTCATATCTGTAACTTCATTAGATTTGCCCAATTGTTTTCCTGACGTTTTTTTGATGACTTTGAATCTGTAGGAGTAGAAGTGGTTGTATGGTTGGCTGTGATGTGTGTTGGGGTGCATGTAGTTGGCTGTGATGTGTGTTGGGGTACATGTAGTTGGCTGTGATGTGTGTTGGGGTGCATGTAGTTGGCTGTGATGTGTGTTGGGGTACATGTAGTTGGTAGTGATGTGTGTTGGGGTACATGTAGTTGGCTGTGATGTGTGTTGGGGTGCATGTAGTTGGGGAATGTGTGTTGGGGTACATGTAGTTGGCTGTGATGTGTGTTGGGGTGCATGTAGTTGGCTGTGATGTGTGTTGGGGTACATGTAGTTGGCTGTGATGTGTGTTGAGGTGCATGTAGTTGGGGAATGTGTGTTGGGGTACATGTAGTTGGCTGTGATGTGTGTTGGGGTACATGTAGTTGGCTGTGATGTGTGTTGGGGTACATGTAGTTGGCTGTGATGTGTGTTGGGGTACATGTAGTTGGCTGTGATGTGTGTTGGGGTACATGTAGTTGGCTGTGATGTGTGTTGGGGTACATGTAGTTGGCTGTGATGTGTGTTGGGGTACATGTAGTTGGCTGTGATGTGTGTTGGGGTACATGTAGTTGGCTGTGATGTGTGTTGGGGTACATGTAGTTGGCTGTGATGTGTGTTGGGGTGCATGTAGTTGGCTGTGATGTGTGTTGGGGTACATGTAGTTGGCTGTGATGTGTGTTGAGGTGCATGTAGTTGGGGAATGTGTGTTGGGGTACATGTAGTTGGCTGTGATGTGTGTTGGGGTACATGTAGTTGGTAGTGATGTGTGTTGGGGTACATGTAGTTGGCTGTGATGTGTGTTGGGGTGCATGTAGTTGGGGAATGTGTGTTGGGGTACATGTAGTTGGCTGTGATGTGTGTTGGGGTACATGTAGTTGGTAGTGATGTGTGTTGGGGTACATGTAGTTGGCTGTGATGTGTGTTGGGGTGCATGTAGTTGGGGAATGGGTGTTGGGGTATATGTAGTTGGCTGTGATGTGTGTTGGGGTACATGTAGTTGGGGGATGTGAATGGCGATTGAAGGGAGTGACAGACAGAGAGAGCACCATTTCAAATTTTTTCAGGATCAGAGAAATAGTCAAGCTCTTTTAACCCCAGACACACAAATCTTACTGTGATGTTACTGGAGAAAATAAGTATTGCTGGCAGTTAATGTGGAATGGTTTTCTCTTCTCTCTCTACATCTGTCCCTCCCCCTCTCCCTCACTCACTCACTCTTTCTGTCTGTCTCTCTATCTGTGCATTTAAATATTGATGTGTGTGCGTGTTTGTGCGTGCATGTACCCAAATATCTGTGTCAGTGCCCTACCCATTCTCTCCTAACATGGAAAATTACTGTGTTCTCCTTTTAGACTGATACTCAATCCATTAGTCACGCTGTTCTGGTTTTATGTACCAGCATGTTATAGAGCCAAAAAGCGAAATAATTAAATAACAAAGCCATATTTGTATTTTTGCCGTTTAATAAAGAATTGGGCCATACAGTTTGTCAGCGGTCCACCTAGGTCTCATTCAGACAAAGCTCGACTTACCCTGCTCTCAAGACACCAAGATCACACTAAGTGCACATTTTGTGGATGTTAGTACAGCAGAAGCCGTAATGCATTATACATCAGCAGCATGTTGTTTCATGAACGTACCACTAATCACAGTGTTGGGGAAGAGACTTGGCACTAACCCTGTGAACAGCCACATAATCCTAGCTTCAGCTTCTTTTATTTTTGTGCCCCCTTTTTCTCCACAATTTCATGATATCCAATTGGTAGTTACGATCTTGTGTCATCGCTGCAACTCCCAAACGGACTCGGGACAGGCAAAGGTTAAGAGTCACGCGTCCTCGAAACATGACCTGCCAAGCCGCGCTGCTTCTTCACACACTGCTCGCTTAACCCGGAAGCCAGCCGCACCAATGTGTCGGAGGAAACACCGTCCAACTGACAACCGAAGTCAGCTTGCAGGTGTGTGTGTAATGGAGGTCCACTCTACTCTACTCTATATATTTCTTTATTTTTTATGGCACATGAGACACGTCTGATTCACGCCTGTCTCAGTGGACTAATCCATTGTAGAGGCCTGTCTCAGTGGACTAATCCATTGAGGAGGCCTGTCTCAGTGGACTAATCTATTGTAGAGGCCTGTCTCAGTGGGCTAAATCCATTGTAGAGGCCTGTCTCAGTGGACTAATCCATTGTAGAGGCCTGTCTCAGTGGACTAATCCATTGTAGAGGCCTGTCTCAGTGGACTAATCCATTGTAGAGGCCTGTCTCAGTGGACTAATCCATTCTGGAGGCCTGTCTCAGTGGACTAATCCATTCTGGAGGCCTGTCTCAGTGGACTAATCCATTGTGGAGGCCTGTCTCAGTGGACTGATCCATTGTGGAGGCCTGTCTCAGTGGACTAATCCATTGCGGAGGCCTGTCTCAGTGGACTAATCCATTGTGGAGGCCTGTCTCAGTGGACTAATCCATTGAGGAGGTCTGTCTCAGTGGACTAATCCATTGTGGAGGCCTGTCTCAGTGGACTAATCCATTGTGGAGGTCTGTCTCAGTGGACTAATCCATTGTGGAGGCCTGTCTCAGTGGACTAATCCATTGTGGAGGCCTGTCTCAGTGGACTAATCCATTGTGGAGGCCTGTCTCAGTGGACTAATCCATTGTAGAGGCCTGTCTCAGTGGACTAATCCATTGTAGAGGCCTGTCTCAGTGGACTAAGCCATTGCGGAGGCCTGTCTCAGTGGACTAATCCATTGGAGAGGCCTGTCTCAGTGGACTAAACATGTTTGTAGTGCTCCTGTCAATTTTGAGTAAGGACGCGTGCCTGATTTATGCATAGAAGTAGGCCTAGGCTACCTGGCCTGTGCGCAAGACCTATAAAAGTGCCCATTTGGGGATCTGATAGTATTTCTGATTGTCTTAAATTATTTTTTATTTTTTTTCAAACAGCAAGTAAACAAAATCTGTTTTTACTTCGATTTAAGAATGACAAGAGATAATCAAAGTAGCCTATTTGAAAAACAATTCCAGGTCTCTTTTGAAAACCACTCGGTATGAAAGGAGGAAACCATGTCGTGCTCTGATTCGGTAGAAAGTCATAAAATAGGCCTACCTACCTACTGCTTATCCTTTGTACAAATAGCCTACAGCTATGTCTGTCCGGAGCTCAATTGCGCTGGAAAATCTGAAGGCCTAGAATATTTTATATAATGTTGCAAGTTTGCTAGAGCTAGCTTCAGGCCAGGCCAGACCCAAATTAATAGTTGATACAATGTTTCAAGTTCCTTGCAGACAGGCAATGCATAGCCAATGTGATTTATAGGATATTTTTAATCAGGATATTTTCCACCTGCAGGATGAAATGTTTTTATTTGTTGGCATTATGTAGGCAATTTTTTCATAGATGGCAATATAAGTTACTTTTCGATATTTGATTAACCACTAGATAATGATTTTGAGATACGAAGACGTTATTATAAATCAAATTAAACGAGAATATGCATATGAAAATCGTAACTGGCACGCAGATCGATAGAAATGGTAAGATAAATTGGCACTCCACATGGAAAAGGTTGCCGACCCCTGGTGTAGCCTATCACCTACCAGCAACATCAGGAGCATAACAGCAGAATCTGCGAAGGCCAGCAGCAGCAGGAGGAAGAGGGTCAGAAACACTTGTTTTTTTCCTTCTGGTTAGGCCATCTTGATCTCTGGCTCGCTCTTGAGTCATTTTTGTCTTAATTATTTAATCACAGTGTGCTTAAAACATCAGACAAGCTCAGTAACCTACATACTGTATAGTGATTTTATTTAAACACATAGGGTGTGTCTATATATGGAAAAATACACGTTTTAAAATTTCTACCAACTGATTGGTTGAAAGAAGAGACGACTCTAGGTCGACCCAATTTTTTGTCGGGGACAGCCCTAGTAAACTTTATTTGTACCCCTAAGTGTTTGTTTCAGCTCAATTAATATCATTATCCTCTAACATCGTACTTCCGACCTCCTTCCCACAGTAGCGATGGAGTGATGGCTGAAATGCATAGGGTAATGTAGTATTGGTGTTTCTCTACCAATTTTTGGGTGAATGTACAACATCAGTCAGGCTAGTGTAGGGATTGTGTCCTTGGTTTATGATCCCCCCCCCCCCATGAAGGAGGTCATAGGTTGACCTGATGAGGATAGAGGGCGCTATTTACACTTTGGGGGAAAAACGTGCCCAATTTAAACAGCCTCGTACTCTATTCTTGCTCGTACAATATGCATATTATTATTACTATTGGATAGAAAACACTCTCTAGTTTCTAAAACCGTTTGAATTTTGTCTGTGAGTAAAACAGAACTAATTTGGCAGCACACTTTCTGACCAGGAAGTGGAAAGTCTGAAAATTATGCTCTGTTCAAGGGCCTGCCTATAAATGGGCATGACACGTATGAGTATACATGCACGTCATACACCTTCCCCAGGATGTCAAGATGCAGTGAGAGAAGAAATGGAGTGATTATCTTGGTCTGAGATGGAATACGTCCTCTTGGAATGACGTGTCACCCATTTTATGTTTTCAGGAAGGCGCGAAGTTGGTCCTGGATTTGCCTTCTGTTTAGCTGTCGTTATAGGCGATTTTTATCTCCGGCTTTGATTTTATTTGATACATGTGACCATATCATCGTAAAGTATGTTTTTTCAATATAGTTTTATTAGATTTTTGAAATTTATTCGGGACGTTAGGCGTGTTGCGTTGTGTGCCTTTGTTCAGAAAGGAGAGCTTCGAGCCACTTGGCCAGTGTGCTGGCTAATTCAAGAGGGAAAAACGATGTTCTAAATCCAAACAACGACTGTTCTGGACAAAGGACCCCTTGTCCAACATTCTGATGGAAGATCACCAAAAGTAAGAAACATTTTATGATGCTATTTCATATATCTGTCGAACTGTATACTAGTAGTTTTGCGCCCCGGTTTTGGCCACTCTCTCGCTATAACATAAGCCTTATGTCGTAATGAAGATATTTTTAGAATTCTAACACTGCGATTGCATTAAGAACTAATGGATCTATCATTTCCTATACAACATGTATTTTTTTGTAATGTTTATGAATAGCTATTTGGTCAGAATAGGTGAGATTATTGATTGATTATTTCCACACCATCTCTGAAGGTGCCTTTCCCTTTTTGCTCGCTCTGACATTCATAATCAGCAGAGATGTGTAAATCAGATGTATACAAATGATATAACATGTTAGAGGAGATCCTTGGGGATTATTTGGCGTTTTGAAGTGTTGACAATGACTAAATCTGTTCTTCATCAGTTCTCATGTCTGTTACTAGAAATATCTGACCTATTTAGCCAAATGGAGTCTTCCATTGCTAATATTAGTCTGTAGATGGCAGCTTATGTTTAATAAAACACTTCAGTTTCCAATTATATTTAATGAATTCAGTATCATTTTTGGGAGATTCAATTCAAACCATTTTTGGGAGAGAGTCCCAAACCAGATTCTGCAGACTGAGAATCAAGGGCAGACTGACGGCCAAGCTATGGAGGCTACACCACATGCTAGTGACCTGTATTTTACAGGACTAGGGCCAACCATAACTGGGCTAACTGGTCCAAAAGGCCAATAATCACCACCATGCTCACTCTTTGCATGCTGCACACAATACTTCATTGAAATGGAAAGCACTTAGTGCATTAAGCTGCTCTAGCAGGCCTTGTTGTCAAATGAACGAGGGCTTGCTTCAGCAGTGAAACATCTCATTGAAAATTCATGGGCATTAATATGGACTTGGTCCCCCTTTGCTGCTATAACAGCCTCCACTCTTCTGGCAAGGTTTTTCACAAGATGTTGGCACATTGCTGTGGGGACTTGCTTGCATTCAGCCACAAGAGCATTAGTGAGGTCGGACACTGATGTTGGGTGATTGGGCCTGGCTCGCAGTCGACGTTCCAGTCCATCCCAAAGGTGTACGATGGGGTTGAGGTCAGGGCTCTGTGCAGGCCAGTCAAGTTCTTCCACACCGATCTTGACAAACCATTTCTGTTTGGACTTCGCTTTGTGCACGGGGGCATTGTCATGCTGAAATAGGAAAGGGCCTTTCCCAAACTGTTGCCACAAAGTTGGAAGCACAGAATTGTCTAGAATGTCATTTTAAGCTGTAGCGTTAAGATTTCCCTTCACTGGAACTAAGGGCCTAGCCCGAACCATGAAAAACAGCCCCAGACCATTATTCCTCCTCCAACAAACTTTACAGTTGGCACTATGCATTGAGGCAGGTAGCGTTCTCCTGGCATCCGCCAAACCCAGATTAATCTGTCGGACTGCCAGATGGTGAAGCGTGATCCATCACTCCAGAGAACGCCCAAAATATTCCTTTGCAAGAATGTTGGCAGAACAGCCATACTGAGTTCTTTAAAGGTTCCCAGAAGATTTAATTAGGTTGTGGGAACAATGTGGGTACATTACAAGAGATAAGTTCCCAAAACACAAATATTCTCAGTTGTTATGACATTCTTACAATGTTTAAGTTAGGTTGCGCTTGACATTCCTATAATGTTGTAAGAATGTTCACACAACACCTGGTCTAAGTTCTTTAACACTAGAACCAATACAGCAGTAATTTTGACTGCTCATGAATTACCAATGTACCAAAACATTTCTGCAGCATTGAAGGTCTCCAAGAACACAGTGGCCTCCATCATTCTTAAATGGAAAAAGTTTGGAACCACCAAGACTCTTCCAAGAGCTGGCCGCCCGGTCAAACTGAGCAATTGGGGGAGAAAGGCCTTGGTTAGGGAGGTGACCAAGAACCCGATGGTCACTCTGACTGAGCTCCAGAGTTCCTCTGTGGAGATGGGAGAACCTTCCAGAAGGACAACCATCTCTACAGCACTCCACCAATCAGGCATTCTTGGTAGAGTGGCCAGACAGAAGCCACTCCTCCGTAAAAGGCACATAACAGACCCTGGGAGTTTGCCAAAAGGCACCTAAAGACTCTCAGACAATGAGAAACAAGATTATCTGGTCTGATGAAAGGATTGAACTCTTTGGCCTGAATGGTGGTGGCAGCATCATGCTGTGGAGATGTTTTTCAATGGCAGGGACTGGAAGATGAGTCAGGATCGAGTGAAAGATGAACGGTGCAAAGTACAGAGAGATCCTTGATGAAAACCGGCTGCAGAGTGCTCAGGACCTCAGACTGGGGCAAAGGTTCACCTTCCAACAGGACAACGACCCTAAGCACACAGCCAAGACAACGCAGGAGTGGCTTCGGGACAAGTCTCTGAATGTCCTTGAGTGGCCCAGCCAGAGCCTGAAAATAGCTGTGCAGCGACGCTCCCCATCCGACCTGACAGGGCTTGCAGAGAAGAATGGGAGAAACTCCCCAAATACAGGTGTGCCAAGCTTGTAGCGTCATACCTAAGAAGACTTGAGGCTGTAAATGCTGCCAAAGGTGCTTGAACAAAGTACTAAGTAAAGGGTCTGAATACTTGTGTAAATGTGATATTTACGTTTTTTGTTTTTAGTAAACTTGCAAAAAATGTCTAAACCTGTTTTTGCTTTGTCATTATGTGGTATTTTGTGTTGATTAATGAAGGGAAACAACTATTTAGTCCATTTTAGAATAAGGCTGTAACGTATTTTTGTTGTTGTTGAAGGTGGCTGAATACTTTCCATTATTGCTTTTGTACTGATTTTCACTATCAACATATATCGATTTCAAGCACACTTGGCGCTTATAAGGATGTTTAAGCTACTGTTTTCATCATTTGGCCATGCGTTTTGCTGACCCTGCGTCTGTGGTTGGGGTATTTCTTGAAAAATAAGAATTTGTTGCCGTGTTCGAACACATGGTTTCTGTTTCATTGTTCTAACAAAGGCACTCCACAAATCAAATGTATTGAACACTTGCATTTGTGTTTTATAGTGTGTTTTTTTTACAATAACATAAACTAATGGTATTTTGTGGTATTTTGTATTTTGCTATTTTGTTATTTGAAAAGAAAAAATTATGTATTCTAATGTAGCTTCATGAACACAACCAAATTAATAGTTTATCGATAGCATATATGAAATGTATGAATTACACTGTTACAATGTTGCAGTCAGAATGACTGCTCGTTAGCTTGAAGTGGGGTCCCTTGGGGCCCAGCGGTTCTAGTGTTAAAGGTTTCCAGAACATTTACTTAAGTTATGGGAGTTGTCTGGGATGTTGCACGAATATTCTTGTAATATTCACATAGGTTGCACAGAACATTCCCACAATGTTCCACAATTTCCAAATAAGTCCGTTTTCATGACATTCATAGCATATTTGTTTAAGGTTTAACATAATATTCCATTGATGTTCATGCAATATATATTTTACCTTGTCTTGGAGTTCCTCAGAATATTTTAAGAACATTTAAAAAATGTTATATTTACGTTTGACCTAATATTACCACAACATTCTCAGTATGCACATTTATAGTGCCTTAAAGCATAAGGAAGCCGATTTTAATACATCCCCATTATGTTTCTCTCCAGATTTAATGGCAATTCTCATTTAAAGGTGATATAGAGACACATGGCATTTTCATTTCATTCATAGGACATTTGAACAGCATTTCATAATTGGGGCAAGATGGCGCCGACAGACATGGCAGCTCTGCTTCTAGCTCCTAAGCAACTTTGCAGTATTTCGTTTTTTTGTGTGTTATTTCTTAAATTATTAGCCCAGAAAGTTTTTTGTGTTATTACATACAGCTGGAAATAACTTTTGGATATCAGAGTGGCGGTAACTCACCAGCATTACGACCAGGAATACTACTTTCCCAAATTGGATCCATCCACCTCTTCCGAGTATATTACTCGCTAATGTTCAGTCTCTGCACAATAAAGTATACGAGCTCAGGGCGAGGATCTCCTTCTAGAGAAACATCATACTCTGTTTCATGGAATCATGGCTCTCTCCGGATATACTGTCCCCGTCCATACAACCAGCTGGGTTCTCAGTACATCGCGCAGACAGGAATAAAGAACTCTCCGGGAAGAAGAAAGGCGGGGGTGTATGTTTCATGATTACCTACTCATGGTGTGATTGTGATAATGTACAGAAACTCAAGTCCTTTTGTTCACCCGACCTAGAATACTTCACAATCAAATGCGACCGTATTACCTCCCAAGAGAATTCTCTTCAGTTAATGTCACAGCTGTGTATATTCCCCCTCAAGCCGATACCACGACGGCCCTCAAGGAACTACACTGGACTTTGTGCAAACTGGAAAAAACATATCCTGAGGCAGCATTTATTGTAGCTGGGGATTTTAACAAAGCAAATTCGACAAAAACGCTACTCAAATTCTATCAACACATTGACTGTAGTACTCACACTGCTTAAACACTCGAACGCTGCTACTCCAACCTCCGGGATGCCTACAAGGCCCTCCCCGCCCTCCCTTAGACAAATCTGATCATGACTCCTTTTTTCTCATCCCTTTCTATAGGCAGAAACTCAAACAGGAAGTACCTGTACTAAGGTCTATTCAACGCTGGTCTGACCAATCTGAATCCATGCTTCAAGATTGTTTTGTTTTGATCACGCGGACTGGGATATGTTCCGGGTAGCCTCTGAGAATAACATTGACGTATACACTGACATGATGACTGAGTTCATCAGGAAGTGTATAGCGGATGTTGTTCCCACTGTGACTATTAAAACCTACCAAAAATCAGAAACCGGGGAGAGATGGCAGCATTTGTGCAACACTGAAAGCGTGAACCACCAGTTAACCATGACAAGGTGACTGGGAATATGGTTGAATACAAAGTGTAGTTATTCCCTCTGTAAGGCAATCAAACAGGCAAAACGTCAGTACAGAGACAAAGTGGAGTCGCAATTCAACGGCTCAGACACGAGACGTATGTGGCATGGTCTGCAGACAATCACAGATTACAATGGGAAAACCAGCCATGTTGCGGACACCGACGTCTTGCTCCTGGACAAGCTAAACACCTTCTTCGGCCGCTTTGAGGATTACACAGTGCCACCAACGCGGCCCGTTCCCAAGGACGATGGGCTCTCGTTCTCCGTGGCCGACGTGAGTAAGACATTTAAACGTGTTAACCCTCACAAGGCTGCCAGCCCAGATGGCATCCCTAGCCACGTTCTGAGAGCATGCATAGACCAGCTGGCTATCCCAGTCTACTGTCCCCACTTGCTTCAAGATGTCCACCATTGTTTCTGTACCCAACAAAGCAAAGGTAACTGAACTAAATGACTATCGCCACTTAGCACTCACTTCTGTCACCATGAATTTATTTGAGAGGCTAGTTAAGGATGTTATCACCTCTATCTTACCTGACACCCTAGACCCACAATTTGCATACCGCCCCAATAGATCCACAGACGATGTAATCGCCATCGCACTGCACACTGCCCTATCTGGACAAGAGGAATATCTATATAAGAATGATGTTTATTGACTATAGCTCACCCTTCAACGCTATAGTACCCTCCAAGCTCATCATTAAGCTCGGGGCCCTGGGTCTGAACACCGCCCTGTGCAACTGGGTCCTGGACTTCCTGATGGGCCGCCCCAAGGTGGTGAAGGTAGGAAACAACACCTCCACTTCGCTGATCCTCAACACGGGGGCCCCACAAGAGTGTGTGCTCAGCCCCCTCCTGTACTCCCTGTTCACCCATGACTGCGTGGCCATGCATGCCTCCAACTCAATTATCAGTTTGCAGAAAACACAAAAGTTGTAGGCCTGACTACCAACAATGACGAGACAGCCTACAGGGAGAAGGTGAGGGCCCTGGCGGAGTGGTGCCAGAAAAATAACTTCTCCCTCAACATCAACAAAATGAAAGAGCTGATTGTGGACTTCAGGAAACAGCAGAGAGAGCATGCCCCTATCCACATCGATGGGACCGCAGTGGAGAAGGTGAAAAGCTTCAGGTAACTCGGCGTAGACGTCACCGACGATCTGAAATGGTCCACCCACACAGACAGTGTATTGAAGAAGGCACAACAGAGTCTCTTCAACCTCAGGAGGCTGAAGAAATCCGGCTTGGCCCCAAAGACCCTCACAAACTTTTACAGATGCACAATTAAGAGCATCCTGTCGGGCTGTTTCACTGCCTGGTACGGCAACTGCACTATCCGCAAGCGCAGGTTTCTCCAGAGGGTGGTGCAGTATGCCCAACGCATCACAGGGGCACACTGCCTGCCCTCCAGGACACCTACAGCATCCAATGCCATAGGAGGCCAAAAAGATCATCAAGGACATCAACCACCTGAGCCACGGCCTGTACACCCCGCTACCATCCAGAAGGCGCTGTCAGTACAGGTGCATCAAAGCCATTATTAGACTGTTAAATAGTCATCACTAGCCGGCTACCACCCGGTTACTCAACCCTTCGCCTTAGAGGATGCTGCCCTATATACAAAGACATGTAATCACTGGTCACTTTAGTAATGGACAACAAGTCACTTTAATTTTTAATTACTGCTTTACTCATTTCCTATGTATTATACTGTATTCTATTCTGCTGTATTTTAGTTGCTCGTCCTAATTTTTGTATATTTCTTAGCTCCATTCTTTTACTTTAGATTTGTGTGTATTGTTGTGAATTGTTAGATATTGCTGCACTGTTGGAGCTAGGAACACAAGCATTGCGTGTGACCAATAAAATTTGATTTGCTCATACAAACGAACGCAACCATATTTTTTTACACTTCATATGTGGAAAATCTGCACATGTGGGGTTTGAACATGCAATATTTGTTCCCAAGCCAGGGAATCTGACTTACATCTTCGCTTTTTTCAGTATATAGCCATGGCAGTACAGTCAATCAGCAATTCCGTGCTTCCTTTTTAGCCTTAGACATAATTAACCCAGGGAAATACTGGTAACTGGGTTATTCACTATCACTTCACCTGTCCTCTTTATATGCTGTGTACTTCTGGGCCCATATTTACAAGGTATCCAAATAAATGCTGATCAGATCATGAAAAATAAGACCGGGGGGACCGTATCAAGTGTCTCAAAGTAGGAATTATAGTTTTAAAAAAGTTGAACAGTCCATTTTCTTACAATATTTTATTTTTTTACACTCTAAATTCTGGATTTATAAATAAAGACATCCTCTTATTTAGTAGATTAAATCTGATCCTCAAGTGTTTTTTCTTGAACTCAAATCAAAATCAAATCAAAACTAGATGTTGAAATTACATATTTTCCCAGTGGGAAGGTGCTTGGCACCCGTTGAGGCTTTCACCTCAGCCACCGTGATCAGAGTTAACACAGCAACATTGAATCGTGTGTAGTTTCCTCCCTAATGAACACAGTTTCAACTACTGTAAGTGGTTTCCACCTGAGCAACTTGTCTTACATTTCCACTTTCATTCCCCTACACCACATTCACACCCAGCAGCATCCACCAGTCACACACATACCAGTACATACTTAGGCATCAATCAATGTTCCCCTCTTAGCTGCTCCAGGACTGCTGCGCAAAATAAATACCAGCCCACACAGAGACCCAAGAGATTGAGCTTCACGAGTAGATGAGCTTGTTTTGAGATCAAAGCATTTGAGATCAAATGTGCCTGTGCACATTTGTTCATATTTTTTGCTAGTTAGTGATTATTATTATTATTATTAATATTAGCCCAGTTATAGCTCATTTCTGGTCAGCAAGACCACAAAACATGTATATTTCTAACGTCTTTGAAAATGAGTCAGATAAAGGCCTTATTATATCCCAAGGAGCAGTGTTGTATTTTGAGACAGGCTTCAAATCAAATCAAATTTATTTGTGTGCGTTAAGAAACCAATAGGCGAAGGGTAGCGTATGTTTTTGTCTGACTCTCTGTAATTATACTGGTATTGGAATAGTCATTATTTGTATTTTGTAAAGTGTTTTTTTTGCTTCATACAACAACATTTTCAGTCACCTACTTTTCTGACAGACAAGTGGCTAAAAAAGTCAATTTTAAGCCCTGCATGTTTTCAAAAGTCTCATGGAATGTAGGCCTACATTAACACCAGACGTTGGCTGCTACTGTAGACTGTATTAGATATTTCAATAACTATTTCAATGTTCAAATGTTATGGGATGCATTTTTGGTGGTAGGCCACTCTTATAGGCCTATTGTGATTAAATAGCCACGGCAGCCTACTTGGCCACTGTAACTTAAAGCGGGTACAGCCTCAGTGTTCACAGTAAACTTCCCCCTGGAAGTTGCACATCATTTTCACAATGTTCAAATTTGCACTAAGCAGACCTGGAATCAGCTCAGTGCTGAAATTAAATAGAAGGAACATTGGTATCAACTCAAGGACAGAACTTGATGCATTTAAAATAACAATGCACTATACACTTAAGCCTAACATTCCATACATCAATAATACTTTGCTCTACTGAGGCAGGCCCTGATATCCTAATGTCACTGAACCAAGGTTCTGTAAACAACCTGAGAGATTCTCACATCAGTGAGTCAGTGAGCTGAGCAGAGTATCATATCATACGGCGCACAACTGAAGTGCTTACTCTACTGAGGCTTTGCTTACAATTGCTGTTTCCCAGCAGGCCCTGATATCCTAATGCCAAGGGCACTTCTTATCTTGAACTTTAACCCAAACACCAGATGTGCTCCGGAGAGAGATGCTACAAGCTATTTAGGTCAGAGACGTTGTGATGTTTTATTCGTTTTTTTAATGCAACTTTTTACGCTTTTTGCTGCTTGCTTGATTGATTTAAGATGGCAGGGAGTTCCATGCTATCATGGCTCTATATATTACTGTGTGTTGCCTTGAATTTGTTTTGCTATAGGGACTGTGAAAAGACTTCTGGTTGAGTGTCTTGTGGAATATAGGTCTGTCAGAGCTGTATGATAGCTGATTGAATAGACAGTTTGGAGTTAGCACGTCATTTGTCTTACAAAAATGAGAAGTGATGCAGACCATCTCTCATCTCTCTCCTCTACGTTGAGCCAGGAAAGATCAATATGCATTTAGTTAACATTAGCCATATGTGATGATAATAGTCTTAGATATATTCAGGACTAATTTATTACTGACCACCCATTCTGAAACCAACTGAAACTCTCTGTGTAGAGTTGCAGTAATTTCACTAGCTATGGCTGCTGACTTGTATAGGGTTGAATCATCAGCATACATAGACACACAGGTTTTGTTTAAGGCTTGTGGTAGATCATTAGTAAAAATAGAAAACAGTAACGGACCAAGACAGTTTTCTTGCGGAATACCACACTCAACATGTGTTACATTAGAGAGGCTTCCATTAAAGAAAACTCTCTGTGTTCAATTAGTTCGCTTTCGATTCACGACATGGCAGAGGGTGTAAAGCCATAACACATACGTTTTTCCATTAACAGATTATGGTCAATAATAATATCAAAGGCTGCACTGAATTCTAACAGTACAACACCATCAATCTTCTCATTATCAATTTATTTCAGCCAGTCATTAGTCATTTGTCAGTGCAATACATGCTGAGTGGCCTTGATAGGCATGCTGAACGTATGTTGTTAATATGTTAATAGAGAAATAACTTCATCTGGTAAAACACCATTTTTTCCAAACGTAGGCAAACGTAGGCAACAACACATCCGTCATGCTGACCCTCAACATTAAAGGTACAAATTCAACATACACTATACAGAACCAGTCAACAGTTTGGACAGACCTACTCATTAAGAAGGAAAAGAAAGGAAAGGAATTCCACAGATTAACTTTTAACAAGGCACACCTGTTAATTGAAATGCATTCCAGGTGACTATCTCATGAATCTGGTTGAGAGAATGCCAAAGGTGTGCAAAGCTGTCATCAAGGCAAAGGGTGGCTACTTTGAAGAATCTAAAATCTAAAATATTTGTTTTTGGTTACTACATGATTCCATATGTGTTATTTCATTGTTTTGATGTCTTCACTATTATTCTACAATGTAGAAATAGTACAAATAAAGAAAAACCTGAATGAGTAGGTGTGTCCAAACTTTTGACTGGTACTGTAAATACAGAATTATGTGGAAACCCCTTCAAATTAGTGGGTTTGGCTATTTCAGCCACACCCGTTGCTGACAGGTGTATACAATTGAGCACACAGCAATATAATGGTCTTACTGAAGAGCCCAGTGACTTTCAACGTTGCTCTGTCATAGGATGCCACCTTTCCAACAAGTCAGTTTGTACAATTTCTGCCCCGGTCAACTGTAAGTGCTGTTATTGTGAAGTGTAAACGTCAAGGAGCAACAACGGCTAAGCCGCGAAGTGGCTCACTGAACGGGATCACCGAGTGCTGAAGCGCGTAGAAATCGTATGTCCTCGGTTGCAAAACTCACTACCGAGTTCCAAATTTCCTCTGGAAGCAACGTCTGCACAAGAACTGTTTGTTGGGAACTTCATGAAATGGGTTTCCATGGCCGAGCAGCCACACACACAAGCCTAAGATCACCATGCGCAATGCCAAGTGTCAGCTAGAGTGGTGTGAAGCTCGCCACCATCGGACTCTCTGGAGTGATGAATCACGCTTCACCATCTGGCAGTCCGACGGAAGAATGTGGGTTTGGCGGATGCCAGGAGAACACTACCTGCCTGAATGCGTAGTGCCCACTGTAACGTTTGGTGGTTGAGGAGTAATGGTCTGGGCTGTTTTTCATGGTTCGGATTAGGGCCCTTAGTTCCAGTGAAGGGCAATCTTAACGCTACAGCATACATTCTAGATTTTTCTGTGCTTCCAACTTTGTGGCAACAGTTTGGGGAAGGCCCTTTCCTGTTTCAGCATGGCAATGCCCCCATGCACAAAGCGAGGTCCATACAGAAATGGTTTGTCGAGATTGGTGTGGAAGAACTTGATTGGCCTGCACAAAGCCCTGACCTTAACTCCATTGAACACCTTTGGGATGAATTGGAACGCAGACTGCGACCAGACTAATGCTCTTGTGGCTGAATGGAAGCAAGTCCCCACAGCAATGTTCCAACATCTAGTGGAAAGCTTTCCCAGAAGAGTGGAGGCTGTTATGGACCAACTCCATATTAATGCCCATGATTTTGGAATGAGATGTTCGACGAGCAGGTGTCCACATACTTTTGGTTATGTAGCGTATTTTATACAAGGTTTGTCTATGTTGAGAATATGTTTACATTTTACCCTCAAATCAACAATCAGTGTGCTTTTACCATTCTTTCTACTGTGAAAGGGACCTTTTCGCATCCTATTACCTTGCAATCACTCTTCATAAGTTTACTGATAGTATTGTATCTGTAGTTTGGTGTCACTTTAAACCCTGCTCGGGTGAAGACACATTTTTGATTTATTATTATATATTTTTTATTTCACCTTTATTTAACCAGGTAGACCAGTTGAGAACAAGTTCTCATTTACAACTGCAACCTGGCCAAGAAAAAGCAAAGCAGTGCGACACAAACAACAACACAGAGTTACACATAAACAAACATACATTTAACTGTGTTTTATTTGTCTATGTATTGTGATGATTGATTCTTTGGAGATTGAGAATGCACCATTCTGTAATTCTCCAAACCATCACCATGACAAAATGCTTCAAATCAGACTGTGGCCATGGCAACCTCTCCCTCGAGGTTAGCTTGGCTGTACAGAGCATATTGAATGACGGGATTGTTGAAGACTTCAGTTGACAGTCAGTCTGCAGATTTGACGCTCTGATTTCCTCTCTCATGGTGACTGACTGCTTGGTTGTGGTTATTTTTTGTATTTTATTATGGATCTCCATTAGTTCCTGCCAAGGCAGCAGCTACTCTTCCTGGTGTCCAGCAATATTAAGGCAATTTTACATACAGTTAAAACGATATAGCAGAGGGTGTGAAGCCATAAGACATGTTTTTTCAGTAGCAGATTATGATCGATAATGTCAAAAGCTGCACTGAAGTCGAACAAAACTGCTCCCACAGTCTTCTTATTAGCAATTTCTCTCAGCCAATCATCAGTCATTTGTGTAAGTGCCGTCCGTACATGTTGAGTGCCCTTCCCTATAAGCGTGCTGAAATTCTATTGTTAATTTGTTTTCTGTGAAATAGCATTGTACCTGGTCAAACATTTTTCCCAAACGTTTACTAAGGTTTGGTAACCGGCTGATTGCTTGGATGTTTGAGCCAGTAAAAGGTGCGTTACTATTCTTGGGTAGCGGATTGACTTTTGCTTCCCTCCCGGCCTGACGGCACACTATTTCCTGTGGACTTATATTGAAGAGATGGCAAATATAAGTTTTTGTCCGCTATCATCCTCAATATCGTCCACTATCATCCTCAGTAATTTTCCATCCAAGTTGTCAGACCCAGGTGCCTTGTCATTGTTTGATAGACAACAACAAAACATGTCACCTCTTCCAAACTCACTTTACGGAATTCAAAACTAGTCAGATTAGGCTATTACAGGTTTTTAAAAATCCTTTAAATTAACACTGACTGTTGACAAGCATATTCAGTTCATATAGGCTACATATTATTAATATTTAATTCAGTGATTGAAATGATGTCCCCATCCTTAGTAGTCTATTCCAGCAGGCCATTGGGAAACAAGCACTTCTTACCTCAATCTCCTCGCTATTCATGTTGAATAAATGAGTCTGTTCATTTGAACTAAGCAAGCTGCTAAATTTTTCAGTTTACATCTTGCCTACATCTTCTCTAGGCTACTGTAGTCTATCTGAAATTAGATGTAGGCCTATCAGGGGCTATAGGCTACCTGCCTTTATCCAAGCAAACCATGGCAAAGTTGAATTACAATCATAACCCCAGATTTTAGTCAGTAGTCTATCTATATTTAAATGACAATTTAATCTTGCAAATGGCCATTTATAACGGCACAATTGCCAGAAAATCAGCCTAACATTAGTTTTTAATGTTCGTCCAAGTGTTTCTTGCGCAGAGATTTCGAGATTCTCTGTCCAACATTCATCACTCAAACTCTTCTGTCGGTTGAATCCATAGTTATGCGCAAAGGGGATTTAAACCGGGTTCGAGCCCTGAATGCTGATTGGTTGAAAGCCATAGTATATCAGACCATATACCCCGGGTATGACGAAAATGTACTTTTTACTGTTTTAATGACATTGGTATCCAGTTTATAATAGCAATAAGGCACCCGGGGGTTTGTGGAATATGGCCAATATACCACAGCTAAGTCTTTATTTTACTAGGCAAGTCGGAAGAACAAACTCTTATTTACAATGACGGCCTGCTCTGGCCAAACCCAGACGACGCTGGGCCAATTGTGCGCCACCCTATGGGATTCCCAATCACAGCCGGTGATGTGATGCAGCCTGGATTTGAACCACTGTACTATATTGACACCTCTTGCACTGAGATGCAGTGTCTTAGACCGCTGCTCCACTCGAGGAGCCCAGTATATTAGCCATATACCATACCCTCTTGTGCCTTATTGCTTAATCATAGCAGTCAAGCGAGTTAAATTGATGGAAAATGAGCTGGTGAGATTAATAAGGGCAAATTATCTTTTCTCTTGCAACATATTCAAATTCCTTAATTATGTCTTGTCATAACTGGCAATAATTATTATTTTGAGGAAACCCACATTTTGCTTCTAACGTTATTAAAAGTTACTGTGATATTCATATTCCTTCTTAATTGGCTTGTTAACGTTATGGAAAAAGGGTTTATTGTATAAATATGTCAACTCCTCTCTTGCTGTGAAAAAGAAAATGGGCTAGTTTTCCTGCCTTTTAGGCGGGTTTTGAGTGGTCGTTTGTGCTTATACCTTTTTGCTAGACCTGGCAACCTTCTCAACCATCTCTCCAGCCACCCTAGTCATAGACTGTTCTCTCTGCTACCGCACGACTAGCGGTACCGGAGCACCAAGTCTAGTTCCAAAAGGCTCCTTAACAGCTTCTACCCCCAAGCCATAAGACTCAAAACAGCTAATTAAATGGCCATTGTCCCCCCCAACCCCTCTTTAATGCTGCTGCTCCTCACTGGTTATTATCTATGCATAGTCATTTTAACTCTACCTACATGTACATATTACCTCAATTACCTCGACTAACCTGTGCCCCCTCCCATTGACTCTGTACCGGTATCCCCTGTATATAGCCTTGCTATTGTTATTTTACTGCTGCTCTTTAACTATTTGTTATTTTTCTTATAACTGCATTGTCCCATGTGACAAATAAAATTTGATTTGATTTGGAAAAAATAAATAAAAGAAGGGCATGTTTCATATTTCTCAACCAATGTCTGTTCACTTGGGCGTGGCCACTGAGTGAGCATAGTTTACTTATGACAACAATTCTCTCATTTAGAAGCTAAAATTACATTTAATCTTTTCACAAATAGTTTAATATCTAAATATCTAAATTGCACAACAATTCCAGGTGAATCTGATAACTAGAACGTGTAGCCTTTCCAAGATACAATTTATGTCGTCCTATCATCAGATATAATGTCCCAGACAACAACTGATCTGACATCATATTCTTTAAGTACCAACGGACACGTTCAACTGGTTGAGAAAGGGAAATATTGTTCCATTCCCCAACCTTTTGATGTTACCATACTCTCTCTATGTTAACAAGGGGCTTTCCAAGAGTCCATTCTGTAGAGTGGAGAGAAAATGGGGAAATGTATTTACGGTGGGGTCATAAACCTTACTCAACAGGGCAACGTCATGACACTATCATACAGTAGGCGTATATTAATAATTATATAGTTATTATAAGTAGACATGCAATGATACTTGACTGAGGTGCATATAAAGCACCCACAAGCTACCGGTGGCTGAAAACACAATCATCACAGGATGATGAATTTCCAGGCAAGTGCGGTCCATATAAAATCATTCCTTCCTCCCTCACCCCTTGCCCTGCAAGTGTATACTCGTCAGACGTCATGATACATCTTTAGAAGTGTACACTTAATTTGAGGGTTGAGGGGAAAGGGTGTGTCTTTTATGTGTTTGGAATGCAGCCAAAGTAAGAAAACATGTAACATATAATTAGGGTCCCCTGGAAACACTGACCAACACTTTGTTTCCTACCCTGTCATAATTCATCCGTGGCTTATTCATTCATTGTCATGTCAAATAATGTATTCAAGGTGCTGCCCACATAGAATAAGATTAATCATTCTATTTCCATGATTCCAAAAGTTCACCAACTAACAAAGTCTACATTTTTTTTACCCATTTGATGCAGCTCTGTGGGGCACAGTGTGGAACTGATAACAAAAGTCCAGGAAATGCAGAAATTGATGAAAATGATGAAAATATTTTTTGTGGAAGATGGATTGAACAGTATAAAACATTCAGAATGGAGAAAGCCCCATTTAAATCACTCACTTATTTCCGCACCCTAGGGTCATGAACTACTCATAAATCATGCATTTGTAAAATATCGTGATATGATATTTTGGCCATATCGCCCAGCCCTAGTCTATAGCAACTTCCCACCAGAATGGGCTTTAGGTGAGGCAGGTGAACCTGTAGCCATATTACTTCAACACCGTTTTGACATGAGACCCGCTCTAAGCTTTACAGGAATATTACTCTGAAAATAAACCACCATTGGT
The DNA here is from genome assembly GCF_016432855.1 of Salvelinus namaycush. NCBI lineage: Eukaryota > Metazoa > Chordata > Actinopteri > Salmoniformes > Salmonidae > Salvelinus > Salvelinus namaycush. Next base: position 8,799,987 of record NC_052325.1, read on the forward strand.
ATTTCTGTATTTTCAATAGATGTTATGTATTAGATTTTAGATGTTATGCAATACAAGCATGTATTGCTACCACTGTATCGTCAAAGGTATTATCTAAGTGAGTTTCCGAGACAGTCAATATTTGAATGTTATCTGTTACTATCTGTTCTCTGCTGCCAGTGACTGGAACGAATTACAAAAATCGCTGAAGCTGGAGACTTACATTTCCCTCACTAACTTTAAACATCAGCTATCTGAGCAGCTAACCGATCACTGCAGCTGTACATAGTCCATCTGTAAATAGCCCACCCCAATCTACCTACCTCATCCCCATATTGTTTTTATTTACTTTGCTGCTCTTTTGCACACCAGTATCACTACTTACACACCATCATCTGCTCATCATCATCTGCTCATCTATCACTCCAGTGTTAATCTGCTAAATGTTAATTACTTTGTTACGTTGGCCTATTCATTGCCTTACCTCCTCACACCATTTGCACACACTGTATATAGACTTTCTTTTTTTATTTTGTGTTATTGACTGTACGCTTGTTTATTCCATGTGTAACTGTGTTGTTGTTTGTGTCGCACTGCTTTGCTTTATCTTGGCCAGGTCACAGTTGTAAATGAGAACATGTTCTCAACTAGCTTACCTACTTACCTACTTACTAGCTTGGTTAAATAAAGGTTAAATAAATAAAATATAAATAAATAAAACTAGCAAGTCGATTTCATGAGCCTTGTTTGTTAGGCATTTTAATGTGGGCTATTTTTAACACTTTTATGGGATTCTTTATTGTTTTTATTGTTTTACTGAGTGGCTTTTCAGAGGTAGACATGACAGGGATATTTATGTTTGAGCTGATAGTGCAGGGTGAACAGCTCACAGTGGGCTTCCTACTCGGGCAATCCACCTCAGGGCTAACAGTATATCTCAGGTTCATAAAGGAAAGGGAAAGGGGGATACCTAGTCAATTGTACACCTGAAATGTGTCTCTTCCGCATTTAACCCAACCCCTCTGAATCAGAGAGGTGCGGGGGGCTGCCTTAATCGACGTCCACGTCTTCGGCACCCAGGGAACAGTGGGTTAACTGCCTTGCTCAGGGCAGAACGACAGATTTTTGACTTGTCACTTTTCAGTTACTGGCCCAACGCTCTAATAGGTGCATGATTACTGCTGACAATAGCTGTACGATTTACAGAAGCATTCAGGGGAGTTAGAGAGACATAAATTAGGTTACGTACATCATGACTGCCAACACTCCTGGGACAATGTACATTTGCAACAGCACTACAACAACTAGGGATTAGGGATTATCTGAGCAGGGTTTTGGTCACTGGTGGTTAGACTGGTTAGTCCTCTGATTTCATCTTTCATGGTGACTGACTGCCTGGTTGTGGTTAGACTCGTTAGAGAGCTTGTTAGAGAATCAGAGAGGGGCCTTTTTGATTGGTTGACATGGACAACAACGCCACTGGGAGATTAGGGCGACGAGGTCAGGGAAACCCCACCATGGGGAGAGTGGGGGGATGAGGTCAGGGCAACACCACCGCTGGGAGAAAGGGGGGAGTGGGGGGACTAGGCCAGAGGACCACAACCGCAGGGAGAGGGGGGGCTCGGCCAGAGAAACACCACTGTGGGGGACTAGGCCAGAGGAACACCACTGTGGGGGACTAGGCCAGAGGAACACCACTGTGGGGGACTAGGCCAGAGGAACACCACTGTGGGGGACTAGGCCAGAGGAACACCACTGTGGGGGGCTAGGCCAGAGGAACACCACTGTGGGGGACTAGGCCAGAGGAACACCACTGTGGGGGACTAGGCCAGAGGAACACCACTGTGGGGGACTAGGCCAGAGGAACACCACTGTGGGGGGACTAGGCCAGAGGAACACCACTGTGGGGGGCTAGGCCAGAGGAACACCACTGTGGGGGGCTAGGCCAGAGGAACACCACTGTGGGGGCCTAGGCCAGAGGAACACCACTGTGGGGGCCTAGGCCAGAGGAACACCACTGTGGGGGGACTAGGCCAGAGGAACACCACTGTGGGGGACTAGGCCAGAGGAACACCACTGTGGGGGACTAGGCCAGAGGAACACCACTGTGGGGGACTAGGCCAGAGGAACACCACTGTGGGGGACTAGGCCAGAGGAACACCACTGTGGGGGCCTAGGCCAGAGGAACACCACTGTGGGGGGACTAGGCCAGAGGAACACCACTGTGGGGGACTAGGCCAGAGGAACACCACTGTGGGGGACTAGGCCAGAGGAACACCACTGTGGGGGGCTAGGCCAGAGGAACACCACTGTGGGGGACTAGGCCAGAGGAACACCACTGTGGGGGCCTAGGCCAGAGGAACACCACTGTGGGGGCCTAGGCCAGAGGAACACCACTGTGGGGGACTAGGCCAGAGGAACACCACTGTGGGGGGACTAGGCCAGAGGAACACCACTGTGGGGGCCTAGGCCAGAGGAACACCACTGTGGGGGGCTAGGCCAGAGGAACACCACTGTGGGGGGCTAGGCCAGAGGAACACCACTGTGGGGGCCTAGGCCAGAGGAACACCACTGTGGGGGACTAGGCCAGAGGAACACCACTGTGGGGGACTAGGCCAGAGGAACACCACTGTGGGGGACTAGGCCAGAGGAACACCACTGTGGGGGACTAGGCCAGAGGAACACCACTGTGGGGGACTAGGCCAGAGGAACACCACTGTGGGGGACTAGGCCAGAGGAACACCACTGTGGGGGACTAGGCCAGAGGAACACCGCTGTGGGGGACTAGGCCAGAGGAACACCACTGTGGCGGACTAGGCCAGAGGAACACCGCTGTGGGGGACTAGGCCAGAGGAACACCGCTGTGGGGGACTAGGCCAGAGGAACACCACTGTGGGGGCCTAGGCCAGAGGAACACCACTGTGGGGGATTAGGCCAGAGGAACACCACTGTGGGGGCCTAGGCCAGAGGAACACCACTGTGGGGGACTAGGCCAGAGGAACACCACTGTGGGGGACTAGGCCAGAGGAACACCACTGTGGGGGACTAGGCCAGAGGAACACCACTGTGGGGGACTAGGCCAGAGGAACACCACTGTGGGGGACTAGGCCAGAGGAACACCACTGTGGGGGACTAGGCCAGAGGAACACCACTGTGGGGGACTAGGCCAGAGGAACACCACTGTGGGGGACTAGGCCAGAGGAACACCACTGTGGGGGACTAGGCCAGAGGAACACCACTGTGGGGGACTAGGCCAGAGGAACACCACTGTGGGGGACTAGGCCAGAGGAACACCACTGTGGGGGACTAGGCCAGAGGAACACCACTGTGGCGGACTAGGCCAGAGGAACACCGCTGTGGGGGACTAGGCCAGAGGAACACCACTGTGGGGGACTAGGCCAGAGGAACACCACTGTGGGGGACTAGGCCAGAGGAACACCACTGTGGGGGATTAGGCCAGAGGAACACCACTGTGGGGGCCTAGGCCAGAGGAACACCACTGTGGGGGACTAGGCCAGAGGAACACCACTGTGGGGGACTAGGCCAGAGGAACACCACTGTGGGGGACTAGGCCAGAGGAACACCACTGTGGGGGACTAGGCCAGAGGAACACCACTGTGGGGGACTAGGCCAGAGGAACACCACTGTGGGGGACTAGGCCAGAGGAACACCACTGTGGGGGACTAGGCCAGAGGAACACCGCCGCAGGGAGAGTGGGGGAATAGGCCAACGCGCTCTTCAAACCAGGGCAAAACTTTGATTCTGTGTCTAGACTGTATGAATGGATGAATCAGACAGCCGTAGTACAGTGATTACTCTTACCCACCCCCTGTCATTCGTCATTAACTCAACCTTATTACCTCTGCCTGGCACCCTGCTAATTCTCTCCAGTATCACTCAGAATGGCCTTGGAGTTGGCTGTTCCCACCTTCCTCCGCTTTCAAGCTAGTAGTATCTTTGTTAGTTAACATATTGCAGAATTCTGTCTTCCATTGACTTGCGCTGCCATTTCCCCTGGAGAGGAGGGTCTAGATGAGATGTGGGACTTTAATGGGAGGGCAGTGTGTGTGTGTGTGTGTGTGTGTGTGTGTGTGTGTGTGTGTGTGTGCTAGCATGTTGATACGAGGCACACCGATTAGGCGTAACATATTGTGGAGACACAGCATGCTCCTTGTGTATTTTGTATTCAAATATAAACAAGGGGATTGGAGGTAGCCTGGCTGATGCTCGACCCATGTGACTACACAGTAAGCTGTGGTTTCCGTGACAACTCAAACTGAATTCTTCCTCTGCTCTATGTTCGCTACATACTTCAGTCTGAGACTGAGAACGTTGAAGGCGTTTGTGTGGTGACGTCAAAATGAGGGGTGTTGTACAAAACAAAGTCATCAGCGACTGGCTCATTTCTAACCAATCAGAGTATCGAAGCCAATGATGAATGTTCAAAATGCCGTTTACCCACGTGTGTTCTGGCTCTGACCCAACCAATCTGTGTATGGGACCAATCAGAACGGTTTGTATGTGTTTCCGTTCAAGAAATGATTGTGGATGTACAGAAATCCAGACTCATTGTGGAGAAGAAACTAACGTCCGTGGGCGTGGCCTAACGTTAGGCCGGAGCAAGGAGTTTGAGTAGCCAGGCAAGATGGGAGGGGCAATGTAGGGGGACTTTATCAAATGAAGGTCCACTGTATCATAACATAAGTCTCATGCATAAAGGATCGGGGGCTTTTCTCTCTGTTGTGTATGAGCTTTATATTACAGTCACAGTAAACAATTTCCTTGAATATTATGTTTATTCGGTGTAAAAGTTGTCTTTATGCAACTTCTGTCACTAACTGATTGTCTACATGCTACAGCAGTCTGATCCTGTTCTTTATTTAGTTGAACTCTGAACTTTCCAGTTGCCTCTCATGCCACAACAGGTTGATCCTACATATGGAGATGTGGGAGAGATAGTTTTCCATCGTACACCAGTCTTCCTCCCTGTAACCTCTAACTCTAACCCTCCCGTGTTCTAATGGAACTGGTTCTTGCAGGATGACAGGCACAGGAAGGCAGCAGCCTCATGGCTCAGAACACCAAATATGGTGGGAGGGAGGGTCAAACAGTGCTTGAGCTGAGCAAATCTATTGCTATCATACTTATTGATATGGGTAAATATGTTCGCTGTTTCTTGGCAGCAAGGTGTTTTCTGCTGCTCATTGTTCCAGTTAAAGTGCCCACGCTTCTCTCATTGAGAGATCATCAGTGAGCTGAACTGAAGGAAATCATATTCTACCACCTCTGTGTGATGTTGATGTAGCAGCATGGGAATCCTTCGAAGGATGGCTCCTTCCATTTCCTCTGTCAGCCTTCTCTGATTGGAATCCTTTTGAGGGATGTCTGTGTGATGGGTGCGATCAAGTAATTGACGGATGTTGGGATGGCAAATATTTCCATCATGTCAATTTTTGTCATACTGTGTGGATTGATGAAGTAGTTGCAGCACTAGATTTAATCACTGCCTGGATGCCGTAAGCGTTTTGGAGCTGCCACCAACAGTGTCCTCCATCTCTCCTATCCCTATACAGTAGATCTGGCCAAGGGAGCTGCCACCAACAGTGTCCTCCATCTCTCCTATCCCTATACAGTAGATCTGGCCAAGGGAGCTGCCACCAACAGTGTCCTCCATCTCTCCTATCCCTATACAGTAGATCTGGCCAAGGGAGCTGCCACCAACAGTGTCCTCCATCTCTCCTATCCCTATACAGTAGATCTGGCCAAGGGAGCTGCCACCAACAGTGTCCTCCATCTCTCCTATCCCTATACAGTAGATCTGGCCAAGGGAGCTGCCACCAACAGTGTCCTCCATCTCTCCTATCCCTATACAGTAGATCTGGCCAAGGGAGCTGCCACCAACAGTGTCCTCCATCTCTCCTATCCCTATACAGTAGA